>NC_141876.1:484715609-484867124 GCF_056163025.1 Triticum urartu | reverse complement strand
TTCTCACGCGTGCCATCCCGTTCCTTGCCTTGCTGCTGCAGCCGCCTCCTTGCCATGGCCATCGCCGAGTTCCCCCAGGACCCGTGGAGCATGTGCGGGAGAACCAAGTCCGAAGACTACCGTGGCTGCGATCTCGCCCAGTAACACTACGGTTCGGCAAGACCGTCTCGGATTTTCGCCAAGTTCCACTACCGTCGCCCCTCAAAACGCAAAGTACCCCCAATAGACTCGACAAGACCCACATGCACGATTACGCCCGGCGATGCGACAAGTACATCTACCGACGACCCTCGAACACGTCAAGTACCACTACCGTCAAGTACCTCTTCGCAAGACCAAGTCCCTCTACGAAAACGTTGTACGATTACTTCCGTGGCCGAAGGCCCGTGTACAACTACCGTCGCCGTGAACGACTACTTCCTCTACGAACCCGAACCGCTCCGAGAATGCACCTGGAAGGTATAACCGCCAAGACGATGACCCGTGGACGAATGCATGTTTAGTTTGAGATGCATGTTTGGATGTTGTATCCTCCCGTGATCATTAGATGTTTCCCTCGCTTGTCACCGTCGTCGACCCATGGGAACCCGGTTGCCGGGATCACCCCACCTTCTATCGCATGTCACGCTCCCGTCACTTTTCCTTTTGCACCGGTATCTCCGTGAGTTGTCGGATCATCCAGAATGTTGCCGTGGCACCGTTTCGTTATCGTCGCCGTGGCACCCCTTTCTTTCTACTACGGTGACAAATGCTTCCTAATGCTCTTGTCAACTTTTAATAAAAATTGCATAAACTTGAACATGTCATGCGCATCATGATAATAAAATTTAAATGTTTAAAATTGTTGTTGTACCAAGTTGCTAAATGCATATGGGGATTTACCGGTTTTGTTGTTTATTATATCCGGCCCCATTTAAACTGTTTAAATGGGTATAGTTTTGTTATGCTTCACCTCATGCCATGATTATGTGATGGTTGTTTACCATGATTGTTTGTTTCTTTGCGGTGTTGCTTCTTCGGGTTGGTTCCGATAACGTCGTGTGTGTGAGGATCCGTTCGACTATGTCCATTTGTCTTCTTCATGGACTCGTTCTTCTTCCTTGCGGGATCTCAGGCAAGATGACCATACCCTCGAAATCACTTCTATCTTTGCTTGCTAGTTGCTCGCTCTTTTGCTATGCCTATGCTGCGATACCTACCACTTGCTTATCATGCCTCCCATATTGTGAAGCCAAGCCTCTAATCACCTTGTCCTAGCAAACCGTTGTTTGGCTATGTTACCGCTTTGCTCAGCCCGTCTTATAGCGTTGTTACTTGCAGGTGAAGATTGGAGTTTGTTCCATGTTGGAATATGGATATTTTGTTGGGATATCACAATATATCTTATTTAATTAATGCATCTATATACTTGGTAAAGGGTGGAAGGCTCGGCCTTATGCCTGGTGTTTTGTTCCACTCTTTCCGCCCTAGTTTCCGTCATATCGGTGTTATGTTCCCGGATTTTGCGTTCCTTACGCGGTTGGGTTATAATGGGAACAACTTGACAGTTCGCCTTGAATAAAACTCCTCCAGCAAGGCCCAACCTTGGTTTTACCATTCGCCACCTAGACTTTTTCCCTTGGGAGTCGCGCATCCCGAGGGTCATCTTATTTTAACCCCCCGGGCCAGTGCTTGTCTAAGTGTTGGTCCGAACTAGAGTCCTTTGCAGCGCCACCTCGGGGAAACTTGAGGGCTGGTTTTAGTTGTACGGAGCGCTCATCCGGTGTTGCCCTGAGAACGAGATATGTGCAGCTCCTATCAGGATGTCGGCGCATCGGGCGGTCTTGCTGGACTTGTTTTACCATTGTCGAGGATGTCTTATAGAACCGGGATACCGAGTCTGATCGGAATGTCTCGGGAGGAGGTCTATTCCTTCGTTGATCGTGAGAGCTTGTAATGGGCTAAGTTGGGACACCCCTGCAGGGATTTGAACTTTCAAAAGTCGTGCCCGTGGTTATGGGCAGATGGGAATTTGTTAATGTCCGGTTGTAGAAAACCTGAAGTTGACCTTAATTAAAATACATCAACCACGTGTGTAACCGTGATGGTCTCTTTCCGGCGGAGTCCGGGAAGTGAACATGGTGTTGGAGTTATGCTTGACGTAGGTTGTCTAGGATCACTTCTTGATCATACTTTTATCGACCGTGCTTTGCCTTCTCTTCTCGCTCTCTTTTGCGTATGTTAGCCACCATATATGCTAGTCGCTTGCTGCAACTCCACCTCATACTTTTACCTTACCCATAAGCTTAAATAGTCTTGATCGCGAGGGTGCGAGATTGCTGAGTCCCCGTGGCTCACAGATACTTCCAAAACCAGCTTGCAGGTGCCGTTGAACCGTGCAGATGACGCAACCAAGCTCAGGAGGAGCTCGATGAAGATCTTGTCCTTTGTGTTGTTTCGTTCTAGTTGATCAGTAGTGGAGCCCAGTTGGGGTCGATCGGGGACCTTGTCGCATTTGGGGTTCTTCTTTTATTTTGGATCCGTAGTCGGGCCCTGATTGTACTTGGTTGATGTAATGCTTTATTCATGTAATTGTGTGAAGTGGCGATTGTAAGCCAGCTATGTATCTCTTTCCCTTATGTATTACATGGGTTGTGTGAAGATTACCTCACTTGCGACATTGCTTTCAATGCGGTTATGCCTCTAAGTCGTGCTTCGACACGTGGGAGATATAGCCGCATCGAGGGCGTTACAATTGCCTGTTTCTCTTCACATAGAAAACCATTGTTTGAAGAATGCTCTTTTGATTCACTTATACTTATTAGAGCATGGTATTTTGTATAAAGAATTAAACTCGCATGCTTCACTTATATCTATTTAGAGAGTCAACAGGAATTGGTCAATTGCATGGTTAGTCATAAAATCCCACATAAAACTTATGGATCACTGAATATGATATGTTTGATTCCTTGCAATAGTTTTGCGATATAGAGATGGAATATGTGGGAGGTACTAGTAAATTGTTGTGTTTAGTAAGAATATTGGTGTTAAGGTTTGTGATTCCCGAAGCATGCACGTATAGTCTCTCGTTATGCTATGAAGTTGGAGCATGATTTATTATTGATTGTCTTCCTTATGAGTGGGGGTCGGGGACGAGGGATGGTCTTTTCCTACCAATCTATCCCCCTAGGGGCATGCATAGTAGTACTTTGCTTTGAGATCTAATAAACTTTTGCAATAAGTGCATGAGTCCTTTATGACTAATGTGAGTCCATGGATTATACACACTCTTACCTTTTCGCAATTTGCTAGCCTCTACGGTACCGTGCATTGCCCTTTCTCACATCGAGACGTGGTGCAAACTTCGCAGGTGCATCCAAACCCCGTGATATGATACGCTCTATCACACATAAGCCTTATTATATCTTCCTCAAAACAGCCACCATACCTATCTATTATGGCTTTTCCATGGTCATTCCAAGATATATTGCCATGCAACTTCCACCGCTTCCGTTTGATGACTTGAGCATTCATTGTCATATTGCTTTGCATGATCATATAGCTGACATAGCAGTTGTGGCTCAGCCACCGTTCATCATTTTTCATACATGTTATGCTAGATCATTGCACATCCTGGTACATGCCAGAGGCATTCATATAGAGTCACTTTTTGTCATATGTATCGAGTTGTAATTTTTATTTCTTTTGAGTTATAAGTAAATAGAAGTGTGATGATCATCATCATTCATTTTTAGAGCAGTGCCCCAGTGAGGAAAGGATGATGGAGACTATGATTCCCCCACAAGTCGGGATGAGACTCCGGACAATGAGAGAGAAAAAAAGAACAAAAAGGAAAAAAATAAAAAAATAAAGAAAAATAAAGAAAGAAAAAAAGAAAGGAAAAAGAAAGAAAGAAAAATAAATAAATAAACAAAGAGGGATCGGGCATTGTTAGTATCCTTTACCACACTTGTGCTTCAAAGTAGCACCATGTTTTTCATATGGAGAGTCTCCTATGTTGTCACTTTCATATACTAGTCGGAATTTTTCATTATAGGATTAGATGCACACCCACTTAGTTTTCATAATGAGCTTTCATTCATTATAGCTCTTAGTGCATTCGTTGCATGGCAATCCCTACTCCTCGCATTGATATCGATTGATGGGCATCTCCATAGCCCATTGGTTAGCCGCGTCGATGTGAGACTTTCTTACTTTTTTTATTCTCTATATTTACCCCTATCATCATACTCTATTCCACCTATAGTGCTATATCCATGTCCTGCGCTCATGTATTGCGTGAGGGTTGAAAAGGCTGAAGCACGTTAAAAAGTATGAACCAATTGCTCGGTTTGTCATCAGGGTTATGCATGATAAATACTTTGTGTTAAGAAGACGGAGCATGACAAGACTATATGATTTTGTAGGGATAGCTTTCTTTAGCGTTGATATTTTGAAAGACTTGATTGTTTGTTGGGATGCCTGAGTATTGATGTCTTTATGTCAAATTATAGACTATTGCTTTGAATCACTTATGTCTTAATATCCATGTCATGATTAGATATATGATCAAGTTTATGCTAGGTAGCATTCCACATCAAAAATTATCTTTTTTAATCATTTACGTACTCGAGGACGAGCAGGAATTAAGCTTGGGGATGCTGATACGTCTTCGTCGTATCTATAATTTTGATTTTTCATGCCAATATTATTCAACTTTTACATACTTTTGGCAACTTTTTATATGATTTATTTGGACTAACTTACTTATCCAGTCCCTAGTGCTAGTTCCTGTTTGTTGCATGTTTTTGTTTCATAGAAAATCCATATCAAACGAAGTCCAAACACGATAAAAATTAACGGAGAATTGTTTTGGAATATATGTGATTTTTAGGAGGTGGAATCAACACAAACGGGGGCCCACAGAGCCCACAACCCACCAGGGCGCGCCAGGCACCCCCTGGCGCGCCCAGGTGTCTTGTGCCCTCCTCGAAGGTAGGTTGGGGACCTTCTTCTAGCGCAAAAAAGATAATTTATGGAAAAAAAATCGAGTAAACATTTCAGCGCAATAGTAGTTACGAATCTCTGGGAATTTAAGAAGCCGTGAAGGGCCATATCTGGGAAACGCGAAACAAAAGAGAAGAGAGAGGGAGATCCAATCTCGGAGGGGCTCCCGCCCCTCCGCCGCCATGGAGGCCATGGACTAGAGGGGGAACTCTCCTCCCATCTAGGGGGGAGACCAAGGAAGAAGAAGAAGAAGGAGGGGCTCTCTCCCCCTCGCTTCCGGTGGCGTCGGAGTGCCGCCGGGGCAACGATCGGGACGGCGATCTACATCAACAATCTTGCTACCGTCAACACAAACTCTCTCCCCCTCTATGCAGAGGTGTAACACCCCTTCTCCCCACTGTAATCTCTACTTAAACATGGTGCTCAACTCTATATATTATTTCCCAATGATCTATGGTCATCCTATGATGTTTGAGTAGATCCGTTTTGTCATGTGGGTTAACCGTGATCTTGGTTGGTATGATTGTATATTTTATTTATGGTGTTGTCCTATGGTGCCCTCCGTTCTCGCGCAAACATAAGGGGCCCTCGCTGTAGGGTGTTGCAATATGTTCATGGTTCACTTGTGGTGGGTTGCGAGTGTGGCAGAAGCTTAAACCCGAGTAGGTGGGCTATGACGTATGGGATAAAGAGGACTTGGTACTTAATGCTATGGTTGGGTTTCACAACCTTAATGATCTTTTGTAGTTGCGGATGCTTGCTAGAGTTGCAATCATAAGTGCATATGATCCAAGTAGAGAAAGTATGTTAGCTCATGCCTCTCCCTCATATAGAATTGCAAGAATGATTACCGGTACTTGTTATCGATTGCCTAGGGACAAATAACTTTCTTGTTGACACAAATCCTTTTATTATCTTGCAAAGTACTTATAGTTTTATTCTTGCAAAGTAGTTCTAGCATCGCACCTACAAAATAGTTTCATGCCTGTTTCCGATAAAGCAAACGTCAAGTGTGCGTAGAGTTGTATCGGTGGTCGATAGAACTTGAGGGAATATTTGTTCTGCCTTTCGCTCCTCGTTGGGTTCGACACTCTTATTTATCGAAAAAGGCTACAAACGATCCTCTATACTTGTGGGTTATCACACCCAAAACTTGAAAACTCAATCACACAAAACTTAACGGAACTTCGTGAAATAGATTAGTATGGTAAAGATCAAACCATTCACTTTGGTACTGTCAAAGACAAGATTCATAATTGTTCTCACACAATGCCTGCTGTACCTTATCATTTCCACAATTTATATCACTTAATATAAGCTATGGAAGCACTAAAACAAGCAAACTATGCATTGAAAACAGAAGTTGTAAAAAACAAAACAGTCTGAAATGATATGAACAATGACCATACTTCTGTTACTCCAAAAATTCTGAAAAATTAGGACATTGTAGGAAATTTGTATATCAATTATCTGTAAAAAATTCATAGGCACGCCCTGGTGGGTAGTGGGGCCCATGGGAAGCTCCTCCACCGACCTTCAGCTCTATAAATACTCTAAAATCCCAAAAACCTAGAGGAGTCGACGAAACACAATTCCAGCCGCCGCAAGTTCCAAAACCATAAGATCCAATCTAGAGGCCTTTTTTGGCATTTTGCCGGAGGGGCAACGATCACGAAGGGGTTCTTCATCATCACCCTTGCCCCTCCGATGATGCGTGAGTAGTTTTCCACAGACCTACGGGTCCGTAGGTAGTAGCTAGATGGCTTCTTCTCTCTTTTTGATCTTCAATATAAAGTTCTCCTCGATGTTCTTGGAGATCTATTCGATGTAATGACTTTTTGCGACGTGTTTGTTGGGATCCGATGAATTGTGAGTTTATGATCAGATCTATCCATGAATATTATTTGAGTCTTTCCTGAGCTCTTTTATGCATGATCTTTATAGCCTCGTATTTCTTCTCCGAAACTTTGGTTTGGTTTGGCCAATCAGATTGATTTTTCTTGCAATGAGAAGAGGTGCTTTGTGATGGATTCGATCTTGCAGTGCTCAATCTCAGTGACAGAAAGAGACATGACACTTATGTATCGTTGCTATTAAGGATAAAAATATGGGGTCTATTCCTACATGAATAGATCTTGTCTACATCATGTCATCGTTCTTGTTGCATTACTCGGTTTCTCCATGAACTTATTACACTAGATGCATGCTAGATAGCGGTCGATGTGTGTTGTAATAGTAGTAAATGCAGACAAGAGTCGGTCTACTAATGATGCCTATATACATGATCATTTCCTTGGAGATCGTCATAATTATTTGCTTTTCTGTCAATTGCCCAACAATAATTTGTTTACCCGTCGTATGCTATTTTCTTGAGAGAAGCCTCTAGTGAAATCTACGGCTCCTGGGTCTATTTCCTATCATATTATTTCCAGATCTATTTATCCAAAATACCAAAAATACCTTGGTGCACTTTTTCTTTACTTATTTTTGTGTGTTTTTCTTCTAGATCTATTTATCAAATCTCATACAATTTAATCTATCTCAATACCGAGGAGGGATTGACAACCCCTCTTATGCGTTGGGTTGTAACTTTTTGTTGTTTGTGTGCTGATGTTGTTTACATAGTGTTGCTTGGTTCTCTTATTGGATTGATAACCTTGGTTTCATAACCGAGGGAAATACTTACAATTTTTGTGTTGCACCACCACCTCCTCTTCGGGGAATTACCAACGCAGATACAAGCAATCCAGTACACTCTCATCTTTCAGGCAACCCAGGAGAAGCAAACTGACAGTACTATTCATCCAACTCCAGTACGTACAAGATATAGAGCAACCATAGATGGTGCACTAGCTGATTCACATACGCATGCACATCATGATGATGAGGACATGGCACAAGATTTGTAGCTCATGCCAGCAGATAATCTTACCTCTTGAGATAGCAACTCCCCTGTTGACAATTCAGATAAAAATCATGAAGCAACTGATCCCGAGTCAGAAAACGTGGCCATGAACATTTGCTCAAAACAACATATAGTAGCAAGGACAAACTGTTCGAAGCAGAAGAGGCGAGGTGAGCGCGGACCTACTTTGTCACATGGTTTAGAGAGAATGATAGTAAGGATCGAAACTAGGATGAAGGTTGACTTCATGGAGGGAGAAAACATGCCTATTGGCCCTCTACAAGCAGCAAAACTTACTTCAGAGGTTGGTTATCAAGTCAGATATCATTTGCCATTAAAAACCAAGTGGAACGAGTATAATGCAAAGGGGAACACACATATGCTTCCTGAAGTTTTATAGTCAGTGCAGGTCAGCCATCAAATGAATCTGTTTTGCAATTGTACCATACCACATCATTTTATCTTCGCACTCTAAATGTTGTAACATGCATGTGTGTATGATGTCTGCAGTTAATGTTTGATTTTACAAACAACGCTCCATTGGTAGAAGCAGTAACCAAATGGATCATTCAGAAAAGCGTGCGGTCACACCGGCACCGACTTAAGGCGATATTACAATAAGGTTAAAAATCTTACTGATGAGCAAGCATCACAGTTGAAGCCATTCACTATTACACATATAGATTGGAAAGATATAGTAAAACGGTGGAAGGACGAGCACTACCAGGAATTCATACTTAATCTGTCCATTCAAATTTTACTATACCATATCGACGAAACTAAATTTATGCTTCAATTCATAGGAGATCTGTGCCAAGAATAAAGCAAATTGAAGTGCTATGAAGCTCTACCAAACTATTCGCTCTAGACGCTACATTGCAACTTATCATAGTAAGGTAAGCACTCCAACTTCCTACATGCAAATTAGATTCTTTCCATAAGTATATGGCATGTGGCAGTAATGTTCATCATGTCATGTTTGATATACTAGTGTAATGAGGAAAGCCAGAAAGCTATAGCTATTGAATTTTTTAAAGCAATCCATGCCAGAAAGAAGGATGGGATGATGAGTACGCTTGCAGCAACAACACTCGTAAGCATTCTGCAATTTTTAGATTTCACATGTAATGTGCCACCCGAAATATTATGTTTCTAACACCATACTAACAACGCTTCAATCATACTGCAGAAGGACATGAAGGACAAGCAAGACGCAACTCCAATAGAAGATGATGAGCCAAAAACAGATGTGCAGATTGTTGCAGAGGTTCTCAAGGACATTACCAAGCATAGCACGCTCCTTGCAAGCATGGGAGTCTTCTGCCTCCAGGAAAAAGACAACCTCTCATGAAAGCATGAGAGAGCTTGAAGAGAGGCTTGCAACTCAAGAGCTAGCTGTGAGATCAGGAGCTGATAGGTATCAAGAAGAGCCGAATACAAGAATAGTAGTGCGGTAATAGGAAATCAAAAAGCTCAAAACAAAGCAACAAGAAGAAATTACAGCTCTTAAGAAGGAACAAGAGGATAAAATTGCTTCTATGGAAAAGAGGCAATCAGATTTGGATGTCACTTTAGGTTTTGTCTTAAGGTGATTATACAACGCCTCTGATAACAGGATGTCACGGCCCACTTTGGGGGCTCTAACAATAACATGTCGCAACCCTAATGGTGGTCTTCTTCGTCTGGAAAGTTTGGTGGTCCCTTATTATATTTTGTAATATGTGGTACTCTGTCTATTTCCTTTTATGCCGTGTGTGATACTTCCTCAATTGGATGATCATTATTATAGTTGTGTTAATCATGTGTGTTTTCAGCGTTATTGAAGGTTATTTCATTCTTATTTTTGAAATTTTACTAATTTTCAAATTTGAATTTAAATTTAAATTTGGTTGCCAGCTGCAACACTGAGCAAATTGCGACAGTAATAGTGACAGAAATCCATGCCATCACTAGCTTCTGGACCCACATGTAAGCAGCCATGTCAGCATCTAGTGGGCCCACATGTCAGGATCTTTGACCGGTCAAATCTGATTGTTACTGACGACCACCGCCAATGATAAAACCTCGCCCGGGCCCAACTGCATGTTGCCACGTCAACATCTTCTAGGCCCCTATGTCAGAAACATTGACAAGTCAAACATGGCGGGTCAGTTGTTAGTAACACATGTATCATTTTTTAGTCGTCGCAGAAGATAGCTTCGCCGACAAATTTGGGTTCGTCATCTAAGTTCTTGCGTGACAGTGGAAGTGGTACCGTAAAAAAATTATTTTATATGATGACGCTTCAGTGAGGGAGGGGGTGACGGCCGGAAAATGTCACCAGACCATATTTGGTGACAGAAAATAGTTTTACGTGACACAAGTGAAACGTTGCAAAATAGCGGCGGTTTTGTAGTGGTGTTCCAAATCTCGGACTTTGAAGAACTAAGGGGTGTATTTCCCTTGCTCTTGTCCCAGGAGGCTTACCAGCAATTTCTTTTCTGCCAACGGTAGTTGCAGGACATCAACATGTCCTGTAATAATGATCTTTGGGTTATCCCTAGAGCTCAAACTATCGCACATCCAAGGTGTACCGACTTCTCAAAGGGTAATGTGTTCCTCTTATTGCCTGGTTATGGAAGACTTGTGTGCAACGCAAGCACCAAGTTTTTTTCCTTGCTACCGCTCATGGATAGCCTGAATACCAGGGCCATGCCGCAAAGAAAGATATTTTACTTATCATCATATGATTTTATCATGTGCAATGAACATGTTATTGAGGATATAGAGCATCTCTTCCTTGGTTGCCCCTTTACAAAGCACTGTCGGTATTATTTGTGCTCATTTGTCCAGCTATCCGATGAACTTCGTGCTCATTTGAGACGTCTAACGAGTGCTTTAGACGTTACCTTTTTTATGGACCATATCATCGTAGTGTTCTTGGAACATTTGGATTTCCATAATGACTAGATCTTCAATCATGGAGTTCCTAATCTTTATAGATGTAGGAAGGATTTTAAAGATGAGCTAAAACTTTTTTACATAGTGAAAATAACTTCATATCCAAGCCTTATAGATAGGGTAGCCTCATTCATGTAAGTAGTTGGCATGTGGCTTGTTGTAACTGCACATACCTTATTTGGTTTTCATTTTATGAAATTCATATACGTAATTCACCTATTGTCTTCCGTTACAAAAAGACATAGTCACTATTTGAGGGAATGTTTACCCGGTCCCAAAAATAAATATCACATCCTGTTTTCTTATGTTAAACTCCACGGTGAACAAAGAAACCTTTGACAAATCATGAATATTGGTAAAAAGAATAGTATTCCATTTGCTTAAAACTCTGCCGTCGTGAAATACATAAACTAAAGTGAGAGCTTACTTCGAATCTCCCATCAAGGAATACAACTGTGAAAACATACGAGTACAGAATTGAGATCAAATTGCATTTCAAAACTTTTGAACTGGAATTAAATAAAGATGACATCATCACCCCTTCCCCATGTCCACCCGTTGGACCGCGAAACCACCGTTATATTGTTGTGCTGTATAATGATTCTTTGTTTGCCATTATGGTTTTATATCATGATGACCCGCTGAGTTGTTCCACGATAATTGAGCGTTTGACCTCTATTTCCCGCTTTAAACAATGCGAGAATGGATTAAAATGAGAAGCCAACAAAGATTCGGTAACACAGTTCACAGACGTAAGTTTAACTTGATTTACATATCATAACAAATTACTTTTCTATATAAATGCATTTCTGCTGAAAAATGGCCCAACATACTACTGATTAAGAACCACAGACTAGGGATAAGATCACCGTCCCGCAATTTTGTGTCATTGGTGGAGCCGATTATATATTGACCATTTGTCAACTTTTTCGCCTACTAATAATCATCAAGTTGCAATAGATAATTAAGCCAAGTCGGAGCTAGCTAGCATGCATCATGAGTGAAACTTCTACTACTTGGCTATTGACACCTCCCGTTTTCCGCGCGCAAAGGAAAACAGGGAGGAGGCGAAACTAGCTATACGTCGTACAGTGGTCCGTCCATGGCTGGGTGGATCTTCTTCGTGACGACAGACACGCGATCGAAACATAAATACACGCAGGCTGGGCAATGCAGCGCCAGTACTGGCTATGGCTAGCAAAGCGGGAAGCGCGCATAGACAGAAGCGAGAGGCCGGGGCTCAAACGAGGAATGAATTAATGCGGCGGAGCCATGGCATGATGAGCTCACGTCGGCCGTTCTTGCCTGGACCGGCACTAGTTCCTCGATCGATTCATTCCACTGATCCTACTCTACTGGAGAGCCCCCGCGCGCGCCTAGTCGACCGGCCGATCGATCACGTTGCATGACGCACGTCGCCCGAGGCCAGCCACGAGCTGGCGCAGCGCAGATGGGTGGCTTCTGGCCGCGATCGATCTCTGATGCCTTCCTCCGGCCGCTCCCCCCACTGCCGCACTGTGCATGCCGACGTGCTGCCGCCACCGGCCTGCGCCTGCGCCTGCGTGGACGGACGGGAAGGGGAGGGGAGGAATGCGGCATCAGGGGGTAGGAAGCCGCACCGCTTGTCGGGTTGCCTCGTTCCGCGCCGAGAATTACTAACCCCCAGCAGCAGCAGCCAGCCCAGCGGGCGGCATCATCGTGTCGTCGACGCAGGGGCCTGGCGCGCATCATGGCGCCGGCCGGCCCGGGGATCTCATTCCGTCTCCTCATCCCATCCTCCGGTCCAGTCCAGTCCTCCTGGCTATGCTAGCCATGGCCTCCTCTCTTTAATCATGGGCTAAGATTTGAACTCGATAACCATAGTTGCTAGCTGCGGAGACGAGATGAGTGGTGCATTAGCCTGCCGCTGTTGGCGCGTGGATTCTCTGTTCGCTTCAATCCTGCGCCCACGCGGCCCCGGTCTAGACTAGTCGTACAGTAGTAACAAGATTGATTACACTAGCTCTAGTGTGTGTATACAAGTGCTAATCGCTGCGGCGGCAGAGAGAGAGGGAGGAGTGTATTCCAAGACACACACACAATGATTGTGTCTCTCGGGGAGGCGGGCGGGGGGAGGAGGCGTGGATTGGTAAAGTGAAGGGGGTGCTGCAGAACATGGGCCTTGACCGACCCATACACATACGCGCGCATGGCACATACTACTACGTACAAAGGTATACTACTACTGCTCCCCTATGTCGTCCCGCTCTCCTTCCATGCAATCTTTTGCTCTCCTCTTTCCCTGCTCTCTTTTTGCCTGGTGTCGATCAGCCCCATTTCCACACCCCACGGCCCCCTTTCTCCTCCTGTCTCCATTACTCCGGCCTAGTTATTATGTTACCCTACTAGCCTTTGCCCCCACAAGGCCATCGAAAGGCGTAGCAGCCAAGTTACACTACCAGGTCAGGTCAGGTCAGGTCTAGAGACCACGGCCAGCCGGCCGGGGAAAGCCTTTTCTCTTCCTCTCTCCTCCCTCTGTGTGTGTGTGAGAGAGAGAGGGAGAGAGGAATCAGGGGGAGGAGGAGGTGGCCATAATTCTTGCGAGCTCGGGCAAGATCATAAGGGAAAGACAAAAAGGCCGAAAGGCGAATCATGCTGCCACATGCCACACCCTATACAAAAGCTAGCCCTAGACACACCAGCAGAAGCATCCATCTCACTCGATCGCCCACGCAAACTCACACCACACCACCGTAGCTAGACTAGAACCACAACTAGAACTTAGAAGAACTAGATCGATCCCGCACAAACGGCTTCGATCGTGCTGCGAGCTCCTCCGGATCGATCGATCGGCCGATGGGTGCTCACGGAGATCGCCGCCGCCACCGCCGCGAAGAGGTGGGGGTGCTATTGGACGAAGAGGAGGAGGAGCTCGAGCACCACGCCAGGGCTTGCGGCGGCGCCACGAGTGGGCTGGTGGATCAAGAATTGGGTGGCTGCCAAGAAGGTGGAGGGGGCATGGTGTTTGAAGCGAGCAGTAGCGTGGGCAGCGTGAGTGCGACCATGGGCCCGCCCCCGATCATGTGCTGGCCGCCGCCGGCCCCGTCGCTGTCGCCGCAGGAGCCACTCCACGGCGCGATCCACCACCACCACAACATAGGCATCGGCGGCCAGGGCCCCTTCTTCCCGTTGCTCCCGCCGCTGCCTCCGCAGCCTCCGCCGCCGCCGCCCTTCTTGGCCGACTTCTACGCCCGGCGCGCGCTCCAGTTCGCCTACGACCACTCGGGCGGTGCGTCGTCCTCGTCCGACCCGCTCGGCTTCGGCGCCGGGCTCTACATGGGGCACCACGGCTCCCCCGTCCACGGGATGATGATGCCGCCGCCCTTCGGGGCGTCGCCGTTCGGCGACTTCGGCCGGATGACCGCACAGGAGATCATGGACGCCAAGGCGCTGGCCGCGTCCAAGAGCCACAGCGAGGCCGAGCGTCGCCGCCGGGAGCGCATCAACTCGCACCTCGCCCGCCTCCGCAGCCTCCTCCCCAACACAACCAAGGTACTGGCTCTGGCTGCATAATAGTGCACCCTGACATATAAATTCATGCATGCAATGCATATCTTCAACTCTAGCATGCATGTCTGCAATTCTTTCTGCACAGTGCACTGCATATAGCCAACCCAAAACATGTGTGTGCATGCGCGCGAACTCCAACACTCCATTGCTGGCTCCCCATTCCATTTCAGCATATTCTATGGTAGGAGTGAGCTACTAGGAGACAAGGGGAGGGAGGTGAGCCGCCTAGTTGACGCGGAAAAGAGAGACCAGGAAGGAAACAAAAAGCTTGCGACTCGAGAGTTACTGCTGGGCGATGGCCTCTCCGAGGAGAGACAAGCGCGCGAGCTCGTGTCAGGTACACACACTCACAGAGCGCCGGCAGCAAAGATGAGAAAAGCTGACTGTCTCGAGATCCTGCTGGTTACCGCGCACCCTACTCCCAAGAATTCTAAGCCCCAGATCCTTCTACATGCCTTTAGCTACCTAGCTCTTCCAAACCATGCGAGTTATCCCATGCAACTGAGTTATCCATGCTAGTTAACCTTAAGCTAATAGCTAGTCGTGCTATAGTACTCTTTCATCTCTACCGGAGTAGTAGTAGCATGGAGCGAGTCGGTTTTAGATTTGCACCCCAAAGTCTTTACGGTCAAAAGGCAGCAATGCAGTGCATTGTTACTGATCTGTTGACTGTTCTAGTAGTGTTATTAGGTTCAAAAGCTTTTTGGTTTCTGGATGCTAGATTAGACAGCTTACAATGACATATACTACTGCTAGCCCGTAATCCATGGATAACACACATCATCCACCGGCTAGTGCTGCACGTATGAGCCCCAGGAGCACTGCACCGTCTAGCTAAGAGGGATTTGACCACGGGCGTGATAACGGAAGAAGCATAAAGAATGCGGGCGCAGAGTGGTGGTGATCGATGGTTTGGTGCCCCACTAAACCCCAAAAGGAAGAAACACAGATCGCTTGTGGAGGCGTGCATGCGAGCACCACCACCAGCAGGCAGGGCAGGGCAGGGCAGGCGAGCCATGCACTAGCCATTTTTTGTGTATTGATTACGCGCGCGCTGTTTTGCTTGTGCTCCCCTCGCTCCTGGTAGGAGGAGAGTGGAGGGGGAGACGTCGAGTGAGTCCCACGCTCGTCGGCTCGGAGGCATGCATTCCACGGCACGGCACGAAGCCGGACCTCCTTTTCGCCTGCATGCGTACGCCCCATCCATCATTCCCCCCAGCCTACCCCTTGCATGCATCATCCTCCTCCCATCATGCATGTTAGCGAGCTGATTTTTTAACTACTAATCAACTACTACTGGCAGCTCGCCCGCCGCCGCGCGCGCGTGCGTGCGTGCGTCCACTTTCCTTGTGATTTACTCCATGCATGCATGAATGTTTGGTGCGCAGACGGACAAGGCGTCGCTGCTGGCGGAGGTGATCCAGCACGTCAAGGAGCTCAAGCGGCAGACGTCGGAGATCAGGGAGGAGGCCTGCCCGCTCCCCACCGAGGCCGACGAGCTCACCGTCGACGCCTCCAGCGACGAGGACGGCCGCCTGCTCGTGCGCGCCTCGCTCTGCTGCGACGACCGCCCCGACCTCCTGCCGGACCTCATCCGCGCGCTCAAGGCGCTCCGCCTGCGCGCGCTCAAGGCCGAGATCACCACCCTCGGCGGCCGCGTCAAGAACGTGCTCGTCGTCACCGAGGACGACAGCATCGCGTGCGACGGGGACCAGCAGGACGAGGACGGCGGGATGCAGGCGCCCATGTCGCCGCAGCACGCCGTCGCGTCCATCCAGGAGGCGCTCAGAGCGGTCATGGAGCGCACGTCGTCCTCGTCCGGCGCCGAGGACTCCGGGGGCTCCGCCAGCGGCGGGCTCAAGCGGCAGCGCACCACCAGCCTCTCGGCGATCCTAGAGAACAGGTCCATCTAGGCTAATTAACATCCACGTACGTACGTACGTGATGATCTATCTATCAGCTGATGTGCAAAACGGAACGAAACGAAACGAAACGGAAGGAAACAACAGTTAAACACAACGTACATGCACCACAGTATCCCATAGTTGATGACAGTAATACCGTTCAACTAGCTAGCTTAGCTACTAGTTTTGGGTCATAATATCTTCTCCAGAGTGTTACTGTTTTTCACCTCTTCTCGTCTAGGTTTCTCCCCATTGATTTATATACTAGTGTTTCTTTTGTTTGTGTGGTGTGTGTGTATCGATATCTCTCCATGGGATCGATCTCAGCGGTCAGTACAAGGCTTCTCTTTCTCTCCTTGCTGGAGTTTAACATTTTAAAACCCATATACATTCAACTTCTCAGGTTTCCCACGTTTTCAACCTGCAGATACCGCTAGATTGCATGTTTATTACTCGCTCCGATCTGTATTACTTGTCGCTCAAATACTAAACGTATTTCAATGCTAAATACATTCGTTTGAGCGACAAGTAATATAGATTGGAGGGAGTAACTGATTTGACATGTAAGTATGAAAGTATGGGCTCATTATGTCTTAGCTCGTCTGTTCGAGACAATATTGCACGGTTATATAATTTAATTGTCATGCTCGTGTACTACACATTAATGCATGTTCCAGAAGAGAAACTATGAATGTCCTGTTTGCACATAGTATACGATCAATGTCTATACATGCACCATATGCATCCAGTTCACAAAAAGTCATGTTTTGGACAGTATCTCATGTCAAATATTTAATACTCTGACCACCAGTACTGTTGTGAATACTTAGATTGAAACTTGAAATCATATGCATAGATTTATCAAGAGAGTATGTTCTTATTATTTGTTGGTGTTGTGCATACATTGCAGTTAAAACTAGTCACAATTACATTTTGAGGACAGTGTTAATGTCCAAAACGCCACCTTTTCATTAACAAGAGGGAGTATCATTTTCTTGCTGGATCATCAAGGAATGTAAATCCCTTCAGACCGTTTCAAACCAGTCTTGCTAAGTCTCAGCCCTGAGATCCTACATTAAGATCCATGCAAAAAAAAAATAGTTTTTGTATCTCTTGCATGTTATGTCACTTGACTGAGACTTTGCTAAATCTAAGTAGACCGAAACCTAGCCACACCCATTTCAAATCAGTAGTATTCATCACCTAAAATGGTTTTAGACGAGTCCTACAAAGGTGGTTTATGATGGATTGGCTTCTATGTGGCATCCAACGGCATCAGTTTTTGTGTGTGGAATAACTGCATCATTTTTCAAATGCTATAGAACATAAAGTATTATTTTTAAATCTCGATCTTACCAAGGAAAAGACTAAAAAATCCCGATCTGAAATTACAAAAGAAAATCATTTAACAAAATCAAATTCAGACTAACTATTTTAATTTCTTCATTTTTTTTATTTTTAGAAAATGTATGTTTTTATATACTTTCCCAACTCCGTGTCACCGAATTGTCTCAAATTAATTTTCGCTTCTATTTGGAACATTTCCATTTCAAGATTTGGGATTCTCTTTCTCTCTCCAAAATCTAATCGTATTTATTGATGTTCCTCAGATTTTTAGATGAGATGGAGGTGATAGGGTAGACACATAGATCTGCTTTGAGTTGGTCAACCCACTTTGGAATTGTCTTAGGAGGATTCTAGTGGTTTTGAGAGTGACGGAACAATTTGTCTGTTTTACATTTTATTATGGGTGTATTGTGCGCTCAACCATACTAGAGGGGTACGTGAACACTTTTTTTTTGCATTTTTATTTCGTACTCTCTCCTTTTGAGAATAGTTGAAGTTCCAAGTTTGCCCTAGGTCAGACTTCATTAAGTTTGACCGACTTTACATAGAACTATATCTACATCTATAACACCAAATTTGCTTCGTTAGATTCATTATGGTATATATTTTCATATTATATGCATTCGATAGTGTAAATTTTGCAAAAAAATATCTATAGATTTAGTCAAACGTAAAAAAGTTTGACTTAAGACGATCCTCGAACTTCAATTATTTCAGAACTGGGGGGAAATACTGCTTTGCAAACTGCCATTATACATTGCACTTTGTAGATCTACTCACTGTGATTTACTCTCTGTGTGTGTTGGGGGGGGGGGGGGGGGGGGGTCGTATGTGTGGGCGCGCGGGTATGAATTTGTTGTAGCGGCATTTTTTTTAGGAATCAGAAGAAGCACTGCCTTTTCATATAGAAACAAAAGGGTGAACATAATGTACAAGGTGGCACACGTTTTCGGGGGAAACGTGGCAAAACCCAAAGGAACTAAAAATTACAGATGCAACTTAGCCAATGCCCATAGTGGGCATGACACCCAAAAATGTCATCTCGCATTACTTGATGTCCTCCAGCATTGCCACCTCATAGTGAGTCATGCAACGGCCCGTGAATACTCATATGTTCTTCTCTTTCCAAATGTTCCAAATGGTGTAGATGAGCCCGCCACTTCGATGTTTACACACCTCTTTCAACTTTCTTTCGATCAACTTGCCAATTAGTTTGAAGCACTGCCAGACTAGGAAAAAAGATAGACGTAGAAAGATCCTCATTTGTCCAGGTTCCAGACGGCGACACAGAAGAGGCAATCTTGCACAAGTGAGTCGCAGATTCTGGCATGTGGAGGCACAGTTGGCACGTCAGGTCATGCAACTAGCCCTAGAGCGGAAGCTTGTCTGCGGTGAGAATTCTGCCATGCAGGACAAGTGAGGCAAAGAACTTGCATTTTATTGGCTCAGCGTGCGCAGACCAGATTTTGGCTGCTTCGAACCTGGGTGAAAGTCATGGAACTGAACCGCGCAGACGGATGCCGAAGAGTGTGAACCATTGATAGTCTTGTTCGAAGATATGGATCCAATTGGTTTGATTAAGGTGAACCCTGACTGGTCTACTCCCAAAGGGTGACATACTCCCCCAGCTACTGCAAGGACTAGAGCCTAGCCTCCAGTTTTCACCGGATATCTCATGTTGCACCGTCCTGTTTTTCTTGGAAGCAATATTGTAGAGCTCGAGGTAAAGAGACTTGAGGGCCCCCCTTCTGCTCCAATTATATAATGTAAGAAGAGTGCCTTGTGGCCGTCTACAATAGTGATGGTGGTGCACGCTGGAAAAAGATCCATGTCTTCCTGCTTGCATGAGAGCTGGGTTCCCACCGTTGAACATGTGTACATGTATGTAGGTCTGGGTTTTGTATGCAGTACTCGTAGTGTCTGTCTCTCTCTGTATGTACGTGTATCTTGGGTGACAAGATACCGATCACACCCCTTGTACCTATATATATGTGCCTAGTGCACGATCAATCAATTATCGATGCACCAAATCATTCTCTACATGGTATCTATAGCAAGTCGATCCTCCCGCTTCTGCTAACCCTAGCCGCCGCCTCGGGCCGCCGCCGCGATCTACCGCCGCCGCCGCAGCCACCCCACGCCGCCGCCACCGCCCCTCCTCCCCGCGCGCCCTCCCCTCCATGTCGCGCCGCCCTCCCGCCGCGCCGCCCGCCCTCCACCGCCGCGCCGCTTCTCCCTAAGCCGCGCCGCCCGCCCTCCACCGCTGCGCCGCCTCTCCCCAAGCCACGCCGCCTCCCTCCCCACGACCTCGCAGCCATGTCGTCCAACGCCTCCACCTACTCCAACCCCTTCGCCGTCGACCTTGCTGAGATCCGCGACATCAATGTTCATGCACGTGTCCCCGTGGTCCTCGATGCCTCCAACTCCACGTACTTCGCGTGGAAGACGTACTTCTCGCTGCTCTTCCGCGAGAACAACCTCGTGGATCATGTAGATGGCATCGTGGACTCCCGCGCCATGGTGGACGACGCCGAGTGGACCGCGACCGACGCCACGATCATCCGGTTGTTCTTCACCACCATCTCCAAGGACTTGTTCCACATGGTCGTGAGCGCCGGCAACGACGCCTGTGCCATGTGGGTCAAGCTGAACGGCCTCTTCACCGACAACAAGCTTCAGCGCCGCGTTTTTCTGCAGCAGGAATTTTTTGTCTGTCACCAAGATGAACAGTCCATTGATGACTACTGCCGCCGTCTGAAGACGTTGGTGGATGAGCTCCGTGACATTGGAGCCAAGGTGGATGACGACCTCCTCAGCACGCTCACCGTCGGCCTCAACGAGGACTTCGGCAACGCCGCCTCCAACCTCACCTTGATGCCGGAGCCCTCCTTCTCCAAGTTTGTGGCATACTTGCGGTTGGAAGAGCGCCGGATGAAGGGGGTCAAGAAGCGTGTGCAGCATCACGCCCTCGCCGCCGGCACCTCACGTGATGCCCCTCCGCAAGCCGCCCCACCCGCGTTGCGCCAACAGCCGCCACCCCCCGTGCCTCCGGGGTATTTCCCCCTCCCGCCCGCGCCTCCTGCCCCTCCCGCCCCTCCCGCTGCCCCCCAGCAGCCAGGCGGCGGACGCCGCGGCAACCACCACGGGGGCGGGCGCAGGCAGCACCAGGCGCCGGGGGGGGGGGGGGCTCGTCAGCAGCAGCAGCAGGTGACTCCCCCATGGACGTACGGCACCAACCCGTGGACCGGCTCGTCCACGCGTACTCGATGCCGATTCCTCGGGCTCCTACTCCGGGCATCTTTGGGCCTCGCCCGGCGGGCCACCAGGCTCTCTTCGCCGCGCAGAACGCCGCTCCTTACAGCGGCTACGGTGCCGCCCCCCTCCTGCCTGCGCCCGCCTATGGGTCCGCACCGGCCTACGGCGTTGCCGCCGCGCCGGCCTTCGGTGCAGTTCCCACGCCGGCCTACGGAGGGTTTTACCCTCCTCACGTACCACCGCTGTGGGACCCGACCCTGCTCGCCGCCCTGCACTCCGCCCCGTCACCGAGCTCTTATGGTGGCGGTGGTAACTGGTACATGGACTCGGGCGCCACCGCTCACATGACTGCTCATCCCGGTAACCTCACGTCTGCCACTCCCGTTCATACTCCCACCCGTATCACCGTTGGTAACGGTTCCTCCCTACCCATTACACATGTCGGTCATATGTCTTTTCCGTCTACTTCTACTCCTGTCCATATGTCTAATATTCTTGTGTCTCCTGACTTAGTTACTAATCTTGTTTCTGTTCGTCGCCTTGCTCGGGAGAACCCTATCACCGTTGAATTTGACGATATCGGTTTTTCTGTGAAGGACGCCCGTACACGGATGGTACTCCACCGATGTGACAGCCCGGACGAGCTTTACCCAGTGCACCCCTCCGACGCCACCACCACCCGCCGTCCCGTCGCCTTCGCCGCCAGTGTCGATCTTTGGCATGCCCGTCTTGGTCATCCCAACTCCACCGTTATGCGTCAGATTCTTCAGAGTTTTTCTTTCTCATGTAATAAGGTCGACGATCATACTTGTGAGGCTTGCCGTCTTGGCAAGCACGTTCGTCTTTCCTTTAGCAAGTCTACCAACATTTCCACCTTTCCGTTTCAGTTATTGCATAGTGATGTTTGGACGTCCCCGGTTGCTAGCAACACGGGCTATTTATACTATCTGGTGATATTGGACGATTTTTCTCGTTATGTGTGGACATTCCCTCTCCGTCGCAAGTCCGACGCTCTTGCCACACTCACAACCTTTTATTCATATGTCACCAGACAGTTCGGTCGTCCCATTCTCGCCTTGCAAACTGACAACGGCAAGGAGTTTGACAAAGTCACCGTCCGCAATTTACTTGCGTCCCACGGTACCATCTTTCGCCTCACATGCCCCTACACGTCCCAACAGAACGGCCGCGCCGAGCGCGTCCTTCGCACTCTTAATGACTGTGTCCGCACATTGCTCTTCCACTCCTACGTGCCTCCTCGGTTCTGGCCGGACGCGCTTGTGACCGCCAGCCTCCTCATTAACATTTTCCCCTGTCGTTCCCGCTGGAACTACACTCCTCACCAGCTCCTCTTCGGTGCGGTTCCATCTTATGATGGTCTTCGCATTTTCGGGTGTCTCTGTTATCCTAGCACCGCGTCCACTGCTCCTCACAAACTCGCACCGCGGTTACTTCCTTACATTTTTCTTGGTTATCCTCCCAACACCAAAGGTTACTGGTGCTATGATCCAGTGTCCCACCGCGTTTTCACTTCGCGGCATGTGTACTTTGATGAGCTAGTGTTCCCATTTCAGCAGGTACCATCACCTTCGGCGTCTCCGGCGGCGCGGTTCGCCCCTGCCCCCACCTCTGGCGGACTGCCCAGCCGCGCCCCGGTGTCGGCCCTGCCCGCGCTCCCTGCGTCGGCGGCCCCTGGCATTGCGGCCTCCTACCTATTGAGCACTGCGTTGGTTTTCCCCGAAGAGGAAGGGATGATGCAGCAAAGTAGCGTAAGTATTTCCTTCAGTTTTTGAGAACCAAGGTATCAATCCAGTAGGAGGCTAAGGGCGAGTCCCTTGTACCCGCACAAAACAAATAAATCCTCGCAACCAACGCAAATAGGGGTTGTCAATCCCTATGAGGCCACTTACGAGAGTGAGATCTGATAGGTATGATAAAGATAATATTTTTGGTATTTTTATGAAAAATATGCAAAGTAAAATAAAGGCAAAGTAAATAGTAAAGTAGTAGGAGAACAATATGATAAAGATAGACCGGGGGCCATAGGTTTCACTAGTGGCTTCTCTCGAGAGCATAAGTATTCTACGGTGGGTGAACAAATTACTGTTGAGCAATTGACAGAATTGAGCATAGTTATGAGAATATCTAGGCATGATCATGTATATAGGCATCACGTCCGAAACAAGTAGACCGACTCCTGCCTGCATCTACTACTATTACTCCACTCATCAACCGCTATCCAGCATGCATCTAGAGTATTAATTTAAAAACAGAGTAACGCCTTAAGCAAGATGACATGATGTAGAAGGATAGACTCATGCAATATGAAGAAAACACCATCTTGTTATCCTCGATGGCAACAATACAATACATGCCTTGCTGCCCTTACTGTCACCGGGAAAGGACGCCACAAGATTGAACCCAAAGCTAAGCACTTCTCCCATTGCAAGAAAGATCAATCTAGTAGGCCAAACCAAACTGATAATTCGAAGAGACTTGCAAAGATAATCAATCATACATAAAAGAATTCAGAGAAGATTCAAATATTGTTCATAGATAGACTTGATCATAAACCCACAATTCATCGGTCTCAACAAACACACCGCAAAAAGAAGATTACATCGAATAGATCTCCACAAGAGAGGGGGAGAACATTGTATTGAGATCCAAAAAGAGAGAATAAGCCATCTAGCTACTAACTATGGACCCGTAGGTCTAAGATAAACTACTCACACTTCATCGGAGGGGCTATGGTGTTGATGTAGAAGCCCTCCGTGATCGATGCCCCCTCCGGCGGAGCTCCGGAACAGGCCCCAAAATGGGATCTCGTGGATACAGAAAGTTACGGCGGTGGAATTAGGGTTTTGGCTCCTGGTCTGATCGTTTGGTGGTACGTGGATATATATATAGGAGGAAGAAGTACGTCGGTGGAGCAACAGGAGGCCCACGAGGGTGGGGGCGCACCTGGTAGGGTAGGGCGCGCCCCCTACCTCGTGGCCTCCTGTTACATGCCTTGGCGTAGGGTCCAAGTCTCCTGGGTATTATCTGTTGAGAAAATCACGTTCCCGAAGGTTTCGTTCCGTTTGGACTCCGTTTGATATTCCTTTTCTTTGAAACCCTAAACAGGCAAAAAACAACAATTCTGGGCTGGGCCTCCGGTTAATAGGTTAGTCCCAAAAATAATATAAAAGTGGATAATAAAGCCCAATAATGTCCAAAACAGTAGATAATATAGCATGGAGCAATCAAAAATTATAGATACGTTGGAGACGTATTTGTTGGGAACGGAGTAATTTCAAAAAAATTCCTACGCACACACAAGATCATGGTGATGCATAGCAACGAGAGGGGAGAGTGTGATCTACGTACCCTCGTAGACCGACAGCGGAAGCGTTAGCACAGCGCGGTTGATGTAGTCGTACATCTTCACGGCCTGACCGATCAAGCACCGAAACTACGGGACCTCCGAGTTCTAGCACACGTTCAGCTCGATGACGATCCCCGAACTCCGATCCAGCAAAGTGTCGGGGAAGAGTTCCGCCAGCACGACGGCGTGGTGACGATCTTGATGTTCTACCGTCGCAGGGCTTCGCCTAAGCACCGCTACAATATTATCGAGGACTATGGTGGAGGGGGGCACCGCACACGGCTAAGAGAACGATCTTGGAGATCAACTTGTGTATCTATGGGGTGCCCCCTGCCCCCGTATATAAAGGAGTGGAGGAGGGGAGGGCCGACCCTCTCTATGGCGCGCCCTAGGGGAGTCCTACTCCCACCGGGAGTAGGATTCCCCCTTTCCTAGTCCAACTAGGAGTCCTTCCATGTAGTAGGAGTAGGAGACAAGGAAGGGGAAGAGGGAAGAGAAGGAAGGAGGGGGCGCAGCCCCTCCCCCTAGTCCAATTCGGACTAGGCCTTGGGGGGCGCGGCCTGCCTCTCCCTCTCCCCTAAAGCCCAATAAGGCCCATTTACTTCCTCTCCCGTATTACTATAACTCCCCGGTACTCCGAAAAATACCCGAACCACTCGGAACCTTTCCGATGTCCGAATATAGTCGTCCAATATATCGATCTTTACGTCTCGACCATTTCGAGACTCCTTGTCATGTCCCCGATCTCATCCGGGACTCCGAACTCCTTCGGTACATCAAAACTCATAAACTCATAATATAACTGTCATCGAAACCTTAAGCGTGCAGACCCTACGGGTTCGAGAACAATGTAGACATGACCAAGACACGTCTTCGGTCAATAACCAATAGCGGAACCTGGATGCTCATATTGGATCCTACATTTTCTACGAAGATCTTTATCGGTCAGACCGCATAACAACATACGTTGTTCCCTTTGTCATCGGTATGTTACTTGCCCGAGATTCGATCGTCGGTATCTCAATACCTAGTTCAATCTCGTTACAGGCAAGTCTCTTTACTCGTTTCGTAATACATCATCTCGCAACTAACTCATTAGTTGCAATGCTTGCAAGGCTTAGGTGATGTGCATTACCGAGAGGGCCCAGAGATACCTCTCCAACAATCGGAGTGACAAATCCTAATCTCGAAATATGCCAACCCAACATGTACCTTTGGAGACACCTGTAGAGCTCCTTTATAATCACCCAGTTACGTTGTGACGTTTGGTAGCACACAAAGTGTTCCTCCGGTAAACGGGAGTTGCATAATCTCATAGTCATAGGAACACGTATAAGTCATGAAGAAAGCAATAGAAACATACTAAACGATCGAGTGCTAAGCTAACGGAATGGGTCAAGTCAATCACATCATTCTCCTAATGATGTGATCCCGTTAATCAAATAACAACTCTTTGTCTATGGTTAGGAAACATAACCATCTTTGATTAACGAGCTAGTCAAGTAGAGGCATACTAGTGACACTCTGTTTGTCTATGTATTCACACATGTATTATTTTTCCGGTTAATACAATTCTAGCATGAATAATAAACATTTATCATGAAATAAGGAAATAAATAATAACTTTATTATTGCCTCTAGGGCATATTTCCTTCAGTCTCCCACTTGCACTAGAGTCAATAATCTAGTTCACATCGCCATGTGATTCAACACTAATAGTTCACATCACCATGTGATTAACACCCATAGTTCACATTGTCATGTGACCTATACCCAAAGGGTTTACTAGAGTCAGTAATCTAGTTCACATCGTTTATGTGATTAACACCCAAAGAGTACTAAGGTGTGATCATGTTTTGCTTGTGAGATAATTTTAGTCAACGGGTCTGTCACATACAGATCCGTAAGTATTTTGCGAATTCTATGTCTACAATGCTCTGCACGGAGCTACTCTAGCTAATTGCTCCCACTTTCAATATGTATCTAGATCGAGACTTAGAGTCATCCAGATCTGTGTCAAAACTTGCACCGACGTAACTTTTTACGACGAACCTTTTTGTCACCTCCATAATTGAGAAATATTTCTTTATTCCACTAAGGATAATTTTGACCGCTGTCCAGTGATCTACTCTTAGATCACTATTGTACTCCCTTGCTTAACACAGTGTAGGGTATACAATAGATCTGGTACACAGCATGGCATACTTTATAGAACCTATGGCTGAGGCATAGGGAATGACTTTCATTCTCTTTCTATCTTCTGCCGTGGTCGGGCTTTGAGTCTTACTCAATTTCACACCTTGTAACACAGCCAAGAACTCTTTTCTTTGACTGTTCCATTTTGAACTACTTCAAAATATTGTCAAGGTATGTACTCATTGAAAAAACTTATCAAGCGTCTTGATCTATCTCTATAGCTCTTGATGCTTAATATGTAAGCTGCTTCGCTGAGGTCTTTCTTTAAAAAACTTCTTTCAAACACTCCTTTATGCTTTGCAGAATAATTCTACATTATTTCCGATCAATAATATGTCATTCACATATACTTGTCAGAAATGTTGTAGTGCTCCCACTCACTTTCTTGTAAATACAGGCTTCATTGCAAGTCTGTATAAAACTATATGCTTTGATCAACTTATCAAAGTGTATATTCCAACTCCGAGATGCTTGCACCAGTCCATAGATGGATCGCTGGAGCTTGCACATTTTGTTAACATCTTTAGGATTGACAAAACCTTATGGTTGCATCATATACAACTCTTCTTTAATAAATCCATTAAGGAATGCAGTTTTGTTTATCCATTTGCCAAATTTCATAATAATGAAATGTGGTAATTGCTAACATGATTCGGACAGACTTAAGCATTGCTACGGGTGAGAAGGTCTCATCGTAGTCAATCCCTTGAACTTGTCGAAAACCTTTTGCGACATTTCTAGCTTTGTAGATAGTAACACTACTATCAGCGTCCGTCTTCCTCTTGAAGATCCATTTAATCTCAATGGCTTGCCGAACAACGGGCAAGTCAACCAAAGTCCATACTTTGTTCTCATACATGGATCCTATCTCAGATTTCATGGCCTCAAGCCATTTTGCGGAATCTGGGCTCATCATCGCTTCCTCATAGTTCGTAGGTTCGCCATGGTCAAGTAGCATGACCTCCAGAACAAGATTACCGTACCACTCTAGTGCGGATCTCACTCTGATTAACCTACGAGATTCGGTAGTAACTTGATCTGAAGTTACATGATCATCATCATTAGCTTCCTCACTAATTGGTGTAGTAGTCACAGGAACAGATTTCTATGATGAACTACTTTCCAATAAGGGAGAAGGTACAATTACCTTATCAAGTTCTACTTTCCTCCCACTCACTTCTTTCGAGAGAAACTCCTTCTCTAGAAAGGATCCATTCTTAGCAACGAATGTCTTGCCTTTGGATCTATGATAGAAGGTGTACCCAACAGTCTCCTTTGGGTATCCTATGAAGACATATTTCTCCGATTTGGGTTTGAGCTTATCGGGATGAAACTTTTTCATATAAGCATCACAATCCCAAACTTTAAGAAACGACAACTTTTGGTTTCTTGCCAAACCACAGTTCAGATAGTGTCGTCTCAACGGACTTAGATGGTGCCCTTTTAAACGCGAATGCATCTGTCTTTAATGCATAACCCAAAAAATGATAGTGGTAAATCGCCAAGAAACATCATAGATTGCACTATATCCAATAAAGTATGGTTACAACGTTCGGACACACCATTATGCTGTGGTGTTCCAGGTGGCGTGAGTAGTGAAACTATTTCACATTGTTTTAACTGAAGACCAAACTCGTAACTCAAATACTCTTCTCCACAATCAGATCGTAGAAACTTTATTTTCTTGTTACGATGATTTTCCACTTCACTCTGAAATTCTTTGAACTTTTCAAATGTTTCAGACTTATGTTTCATCAAGTAGATATACTCATATCTGCTCAAATCATCTGTGAAGATCAGAAAATAATGATACCTGCCGCGAGCTTCAATATTCATCGGACCACATACATCAGTATGCATGATTTCGAACAAATATGTTGCTTGCTGCATTGTTCCGGAGAACGGAGTCTTAGTCATCTTGCCCATGAGGCATGGTTCGCAAGCATCAACTGATTCATAATCAAGTGATTCCAAAAGCCCATCAGCATGGATTTTCTTCATGCGCTTTACACCAATATGACCTAAACGGCAGTGCCACAAATAAGTTGCACTATCATTATTAACTTTGCATCTTTTGGTTTCAATATTATGAATATGTGTATCACTACGATCGAGATCCAACGAACCATTTTCATTGGGTGTGTAACCATATAAGGTTTTATTCATGTAAACAGAACAACAATTTATTCTCTTACATAAATGAATAACCGTATTGCAATAAACATGATCAAATCATATTCATGCTCAACGCAAACACGAAATAACACTTATTTAGGTTCAACACTAATCCCAAAAGTATAGGGAGTGTGCGATGATGATCATATCAATCTTGGAACCACTTCCAACACACATCGTCACTTCACCCTTAACTAGTCTCTGTTTATTCTGCAACTCCAGTTTCGAGTTACTAATCTTAGCAACTGAACTAGTATCAAATACTGAGGGGTTGCTATAAACACTAGTAAAGTACACATCAATAACATGTATATCAAATATACTTATGTTCACTTTGCCATCCTTCTTATCCGCCAATCACTTGGGGTAGTTCCGCTTCCAGTGACCAGTCCCTTTGCAGTAGAAGCACTTAGTTTCAGGCTTAGGACCAGACTTGGGCTTCTTCACTTGAGCAGCAACTTGCTTGCTGTTCTTCTTGAAGTTCCCCCTTTTTTCCTTTGCCCTTTTCTTGAAACTAGTGATCTTGTCAACCATCAACACTTGATGCTCTTTCTTGATTTCTACCTTCATCGATTTCATCATCATGTAAAGCTCGGGAGTCATTTTTGTCATCCCTTGCATACTATAGTTCATCACGAAGTTCTACTAACTTGGTGATGGTGACTAGAGAATTTTGTCAATCAATATTTTATCTGGAAGATTAACTCCCACTTGATTCAAGCGATTGTAGTACCTAGACAATCTGGGCACATGCTCACTGCTTGAGCTATTCTCCTCCATCTTTTAGCTATAGAACTTGTTGGAGACTTCATATCTCTCAACTCGGGTATTTGCTTGAAATATTAACTTCAACTCCCAGAACATCTCATATGGTCCATGACGTTCAAAACGTCTTTGAAGTCCCGATTCTAAGCCATTTAAGCATGGTGCACTAAACTATCAAGTAGTCATCATATTGAGCTAGCCAAACGTTCATAACATCTGCATCTGCTCCCGCAATAGGTTTGTTATCTAGCGGTGCATCAAGGAAATAATTATTCTATGCAACAATGAGGATAAACCTCAGATCACGGATCCAATCTGCATCATTGCTACTAACATATTTCAACTTAGTTTTCTCTAGGAACATATCAAAAATAAAACAGAGGAGCTAAACGCGAGCTATTGATCTACAACATAGATATGCTAATACTATCAAGACTAAGTTCATGATAAATTTAAGTTCAATTAATCATATTACTTAAGAACTTCCACTTAGATAGACATCCCTCTAATCCTCTAAGTGATCACGTGATCCAAATCAACTAAACCATAACTGATCATCACGTGAAATGGAGTAGCTTTCAATGGCGAACATCACTATGTTGATCATATCTACTATATGATTCACGCTCGACCTTTCGGTCTCAGTGTTCCGAGGCCATATCTGCATATGCTAGGCTCGTCAAGTTTAACCTGAGTATTCTGCGTGTGCAAAACTGGCTTTCACCCATTGTAGATGGACGTAGAGCTTATCACACCCGATCATCACGTGGTGTCTGGGCACGACGAACTTTGGCAGCGGTGCATACTCAAGGAGAACACTTTTATCTTGAAATTTAGTGAGAGATCATCTTAAAATGCTACCGTCAATCAAAGCAAGATAAGATGCATAAAAGATAAACATCACATGCAATCAATATAAGTGATATGATATGGCCATCATCATCTTGTGCTTGTGATCTCCATCTTCGAAGCACCGTCGTGATCACCATCGTCACCGGCGCGACACCTTGATCACCATCGTAGCATCATTGTCATCTCGCCAATCTTATGCTTCCACGACTATCGCTACCGCTTAGTGATAAAGTAAAGCATTACAGTGTAATTGCATTGCATACAATAAAGCGACAACCATATGGCTCCTGCCGGTTGCCGATAACTCGGTTACAAAACATGATCATCTCATACAATAAAATTTAGCATCATGTCTTGACCATATCACATCACAACATGTCCTGCAAAAACAAGTTAGACGTCCTCTACTTTGTTGTTGCAAGTTATACGTTGCTGCTACGGGCTTAAGCAAGAACCAATCCTACCTACGCATCAAAACCACAATGATAGTTTGTCAAGTTGGTGCTGTTTTCACCTTCGCAAGGACCGGGCGTAGCCACACTCGGTTCAACTAAAGTTGGAGAAACTGCCACCCGCTAGCCACCTTTGTGCAAAGCACGTCGGGAGAACCGGTCTCGCGTAAGCGTACGCGTAATGTCGATCCGGGCCGCTTCGTCCAACAATACCGCCGAACCAAAGTATGACATGCTGGTAAGCAGTATGACTTATATCGCCCACAACTCACTTGTGTTCTACTCGTGCATGTAACATCAACACATAAAACCTAGGCTCGGATGCCACTATTGGGGAACGGAGTAATTTCAAAAAAATTCCTACGCACACGCAAGATCATGGTGATGCATAGCAACGAGAGGGGAGAGTGTGATCTACGTACCCTCATAGACCGACAGCGGAAGCGTTAGCACAACGCGGTTGATGTAGTCGTACATCTTCACGGCCGGACCGATCAAGCACCGAAACTATGGCACCTCCGAGTTCTAGCACACGTTCAGCTCGATGACGATCCCCGGACTCCGATCCAGCAAAGTGTCGGGGAAGAGTTCCGTCAGCATGACGGCGTGGTGACGATCTTGATGTTCTACCGTCGCAGGGCTTTGCCTAAGCACCGCTACAATATTATCGAGGACTATGGTGGAGGGGGCACCGCACACGGCTAAGAGAACAATCTTGGAGATCAACTTGTGTGTCTATGGGGTGCCCCCTGCCCCCATATATAAAGGAGTGGAGGAGGGGAGGGCTGGCCCTCTCTATGGCGCGCCCTAGGGGAGTCCTACTCTCACCGGGAGTAGGATTCCCCCTTTCCTAGTCCAACTAGGAGTCCTTCCATGTAGTAGGAGTAGGAGACAAGGAAGGGGGAGAGGGAAGAGAAGGAAGGAGGGGGCGCAGCCCCTCCCCCTAGTCCAATTCGGACTAGGCCTTGGGGGGCGCGCGGCCTGCCTCTCCCTCTCCCCTAAAGGCCAATAAGGCACATATACTTCTTCTCCCGTATTCCCGTAACTCCCCGGTACTCCGAAAAATACCCGAACCACTCAGAACCTTTCCGATGTCCGAATATAGTCGCCCAATATATCGATCTTTACGTCTCGACCATTTCCAGACTCCTCGTCATGTCCCCGATCTCATCCGGGACTCCGAACTCCTTCGGTACATCAAAACTCATAAACTCATAATATAACTGTCATCGAAACCTTAAGCATGCGGACCCTACGGGTTCGAGAACAATGTAGACATGACCGAGACACGTCTCCAGTCAATAACCAATAGCGGAACCTGGATGCTCATATTGGCTCCTACATATTCTACGAAGATCTTTATCGGTCAGACCGCATAACAACATACGTTGTTCCCTTTGTCATCGGTATGTTACTTGCCCGAGATTCGATCGTCGGTATCTCAATACCTAGTTCAATCTCGTTACCGGCAAGTCTCTTTACTCGTTTAGTAATACATCATCTTGCAACTAACTCATTAGTTGCAATGCTTGCAAGGCTTAGGTGATGTGCATTACCGAGAGGGCCCAGAGATACCTCTCCGACAATCGAAGTGACAAATCCTAATCTCGAAATACGCCAACCCAACATGTACCTTTGGAGACACCTGTAGAGCTCCTTTATAATCACCCAGTTACGTTGTGACGTTTGGTAGCACACAAAGTGTTCCTCCGGTAAACGGGAGTTGCATATTCTCATAGTCATAGGAACACGTACAAGTCATGAAGAAAGCAATAGCAACATACTAAACGATCGAGTGCTAAGCTAACGGAATGGGTCAAGTCAATCACATCATTCTCCTAATGATGTGATCCTGTTAATCAAATAACAACTATTTGTCTATGGTTAGGAAACATAACCATCTTTGATTAACGAGCTAGTCAAGTAGAGGCATACTAGTGACACTCTATTTGTCTATGTATTCACACATGTATTATGTTTCCGGTTAATACAATTCTAGCATGAATAATAAACATTTATCATGAAATAAGGAAATAAATAATAACTTTATTATTGCCTCTAGGGCATATTTCCTTCAGTATCAAGCATCCCCAAGCTTAATTCCTGCTCGTCCTCGAGTAGGTAAATGATAAAAAACAGAATTTGTTATGCGGAGTGCTACTTGGCATAATTTTAATGTAATTCTTCTTAATTGTGGTATGAATATTCAGATCCGAAAGATTCAAGACAAAAGTTCATATTGACATAAAAATAATAATACTTCAAGCATACTAACTAAGCAATTATGTCTTCTCAAAATAACATGGCCAAAGAAAGTTCATCCCTACAAAATCGTATGGTTTATTCATGTTTCATTTTCATCACACAAGAATGCTCTCATCATGCACAACCCTGATGACAAGCCAAGCAATTGTCTCATACTTTAGTAATCTCAAACCTATAAACTTTCACGCAATATATGAGCGCGAGCCATGGACATAGCACTATAGGTGGAATAGAATATAATGAGGGGGGTTATGTGGAGAAGACAAAAGAGGAGAAAGTCTCACATCAACGAGGCTAATCAATGGGCTATGGAGATGCCCACCGATTGATGTTAATGCAAGGAGTAGGGATTGCCATGCAACAGATGCACTAGAGCTATAAATGTATGAAAGCTCAACAAAAGAAACTAGTGGGTGTGCATCCAACTTGCTTGCTCACGAAGACCTAGGGCACTTGAGGAGGCCCATTGTTGGAATATACAAGCCAAGTTCTATAATGAAAAATTCCCACTAGTATATGAAAGTGACAAAACAAGAGACTCTCTATCATGAAGATTATGGTGCTACTTTGAAGCACAAGTGTGGCAAAGGATAGTAACATTGTCCTTCTCTCTTTTTCTCTCATTTTTTAGGCCTTCTCTTTTTTATATGGCCTTTTCTTTTTATTTTATTTTTATTTTTCCTTACTCGGGACAATGCTCTAGAAAACGATGATCATCGCACTTCTATTTATTTACAACTCAATGATTACAACTCGATACTAGAACAAAAGAAGACTCTATATGAATGCCTCCGGCGGTGTACCGGGATATGCAATGGACCAAGAGTGACATGTATGAAAGAATTATGAATGGTGGCTTTGACACAAATACTATGTCAACTACATGATCATGCTAAGCAATATGACAATGATGAATGTGTCATGATGAACGGGATGATGGAAAGTTGCATGGCAATATATCTCGGAATGGCTATGGAAATGCCATAATAGGTAGGTATGGTGGCTGTTTTGAGGAAGATATAAGGAGGTTTATGTGTGAAAGAGCGTATCATATCACGGGGTTTGGATGCACTGGCGAAGTTTGCGCCAACTCTCAATGTGAGAAAGGGCAATGCACGGTACCGAAGAGGCTAGCAAGGATGGAAGGGTGAGAGTGCGTATAATCCATGGAATCAACATTAGTCATAAAGAACTCACATACTTATTGCAAAAATCTACAAGTCATCAAAAACCTCGGTACTACGCGCATGGTCCTAGGGGGATAGATTGGTAGGAAAAGACCATCGCTCGTCCCCGACCGCCACTCATAAGGAAGACAATCAAATAACACCTTATGTTTCAAATTTGTTGCATAAAGTTTACCATACGTGCATGCTACGGGACTTGCAAAGCTCAACACAAGTATTTCTCAATTTCACAACTACTCAAATAGCACGACTTTGATATTATTACCTCCATATCTCAAAACAATCATCAAGCAGCAAACTTCTCTTAGTATTCAAAACACTCTTAAGAAAATTTTACTAACTTTGAATACCTAGCATATTAGGATTGTAAGCAAATTACCATGCTATTAAGACTCAAAATAATCTAAGTGAAGCATGAGAGATCAATAGTTTCTATAAAAAAAATCCACCACCGTGCTCTAAAAGATATAAGTGAAGTACTGGAGCAAAATTATATAACTCAAAAGATATAAGCGAAGCACATAGAGTATTCTAACAAATTCCAAATCATGTATGGCTCTCTCAAAAGGTGTGTACAGAAAGGATGATTGTGGAAAACTAACAAGCAAAGACGCAAATAATACAAGACGCTCCAAGCAAAACACATATCATGTGGCGAATAAAAATATAGCTCCAAGTAAAGTTATCGATAGAAGTAGACGAAAGAGGGGATGCCTTCTGGGGCATCCCCAAGCTTTGGCTTTTAGGTGTCCTTAGATTATCTTGGGGGTGCCATGGGCATCCCCAAGCTTAGGCTCTTGCCACTCCTTGTTCCATAATCCATCAAATATTTACCCAAAACTTGAAAACTTCACAACACAAAACTTAAAGTAGAAAATCTCGTGAGCTCCGTTAGCGAAAGAAAATAAAAGATCACTTCAAGGTGCTGTAATGAACTCATTATTTATTTATATTGGTGTTATACCTACTGTATTCCAACTTCTGTATGGTTTATAAACTATTTTACTAGCAATAGATTCATCAAAATAAGCAAACAACACATGAAAAACAGAATCTGTCAAAAACAGAACAGTCTGAAGTAATCTGTAGCTAGAGCAAGATCCGGAACCCCAAAAATTATAAAATAAATTGCTGGACGTGAGGAATTTATCTATTAATCATCTGAAAAAATAATTAACTAAATATCACTCTCCAAATAAAAATGACAGCAGTTCTTGTGAGCACTAAAGTTTCTGTTTTTTACAGCAAGTTCAACAAGACTTTCCCCAAGTCTTCCCAACGGTTCTACTTGGCACAAACACAAAAAGACACAACCAAAACAGAGTATAGATAAATTATTTATTACTAAACAGGAACAAAAAGCAAGGAATAAAAATAAAATTGGGTTGCCTCCCAACAAGCGCTATCGTTTAACGCCCCTAGCTAGGCATAATAAGCAAGAATAGATCTAGGTATTGCCATCTTTGGTAGGCAATCCATAAGTGGCTCTCATAATAGATTCATAAGGTAATTTAATTTTCTTTCTAGGAAATTGTTCCATGCCTTTCCTTAATGGAAATTGGAATCTAACATTTCCTTCCTTCATATCAATAATTGCACCAATCGTTCTAAGGAAAGGTCTACCAAGAATAATAGGACATGAAGGATTGCAATCTATGTCAAGAACAATAAAATCTACGGGCACATAATTCCTATTTGCAACGATAAGAACATCATTAATTCTTCCCATAGGTTTCTTAATAGTGGAATCCGCAAGGTGCAAGTTTAGAGAGCAATCATCAAAATCACGGAAACCTAACAAATCAGACAATGTCTTTGGAATCGTGGAAACACTAGCACCCAAATCACATAAAGCATAGCATTCATGATCTTTAATTTTAATAGTTGTTTCCCACTCATCATAAATTTTTCTAGGGATAGAAACTTCCAATTCAAGTTTTTCTTCATAAGATTGCATCAAGGCATCAACGATATGTTTAGTAAACGCTTTATTTTGACTATAAGCATGAGGAGAATTTAGCACGGATTGCAACAAGGAAATACAATCAATGAAAGAGTAATTTTCATAGTTAAATTCCCTGAAATCCATAATAGTGGGTTTAGCAACATCTAGGGTTTTAATTTCTTCAATCCCACTTTTATCAATTTTAGCATCAAGATCAACAAATTCCGAATTCTTGGAATGCCTTCTAGGTAAAGGTGGATCATATTCAGTCCCATCATTATCAAGATTCATATTCCAAAACAAAGATTTAATAGGGGACACATCAATAACTTTTAGATGTTCATCATTATTTTCATAGGAACTAGAAGAACACGCTCTTATAAAGGCATCTTTCTTAGCATGCATCTTAGCGGTTCTTTCTTTGCACTCATCAATTGAAATTCGCATGGATTTGAGAGACTCATTGATATCATGCTTAGGTGGAATAGATCTAAGTTTCAAAGAATAAACATCAAGAGAAATTCTATCAACGTTCCTAGCCAAATCATCAATCTTAAGCAATTTTTCTTCAATCATAACTTTAAAATTCTTTTGCGAAGTAATAAATTCTTTAATATTAGATTCAAAATCAGAGGGCATCTTATTATAATTTCCATAAGAATTTTTGTAGGAATTACCATAATTATTAGAGGGATTACTAGGATAAGGCCTAGGATTGAAATTTCCTCTATACGCGTTGTTACCAAAATTCACATCCATAGATTCATTATTATTCTCAATAAAAGTAGACAAGGGCATATCATTAGGATCAGAAGAAACACTCTTATTAGCAAATAATTTCATAAGTTCATCCATCTTTCCACTCAAAACATTAATTTCTTCTATCGCATGCACCTTTTTATTAGTAGATCTTTCAGTATGCCATTGAGAATAATTAACCATAATATTATCTTGGAGTTTAGTAGCTTCTCCTAAAGTGATTTCCATAAAAGTGCCTCCCGTGGCCGAATCTAAAAGATTTCTAGAAGCAAAGTTCAATCCGGCATAAAAATTCTGAACAATCATCCACAAATTTAAACCATGAGTAGGGCAATTATGTATCATTAATTTCATTCTCTCCCATGCTTGTGCAACATGTTCATGATCAAGTTGCTTAAAATTCATAATATCATTTCTAAGAAAGATGATCTTAGCGGGAGGAAAATACTTAGAGATAAAAAGCATCTTTGCACTTATTCCATGAATCAATACTATTTTTAGGCAAAGACGAAAACCAAGCTTTAGCACGATCTCTAAGCGAAAAAGGAAATAGCTTCAATTTAACAATATCATTGTCCACATCTTTCTTCTTTTGCATGTCACACAAATCAACGAAGCTATTAAGATGGGTAGCGGCATCTTCACTAGGAAGGCCGAAAAATGGATCTTTCATGACAAGATTCAGCAAACAGTATTAATTTCACAAGATTCAGCATCGGTAAGAGGAGCAATCGGAGTGCTAATAAAATCATTGTTGTTGGTATTAGCGAAGTTACACAATTTAGTATTATCTTGAGCCATCGTGACAAGCAAGCAAACTAACACACAAGCAAACAAAAAGCAAGCGGGCAAAACGAGGCAAATAGAGAGGGAGGATAGAGAGAGAGAGGGCGAATAAAACGGCAAGCGTGAAGTCGGGGAGAGGAAAACGAGAGGCAAATGGCAAATAATGTAATGCGGGAGATAAGGGTATGTGATGGGTACTTGGTATGTTGACTTTTGCGAAGACCTCCCCGGCAACGGCACCAGAAATCCTTCTTGCTACCTCTTGAGCACTGCGTTGGTTTTCCCCGAAGAGGAAGGGATGATGCAACAAAGTAGCGTAAGTATTTCCCTCAGTTTTTGAGAACCAAGGTATCAATCCAGTAGGAGGCTACGCGCGAGTCCCTCGTACCTACACAAAACAAATAAATCCTCGCAACCAACGCAAATAGGGGTTGTCAATCCCTATGAGGCCACTTACGAGAGTGAGATCTGATAGATATGATAAAGATAATATTTTTGGTATTTTTATGAAAAAGATGCAAAGTAAAATAAAGGCAAAGTAAATAGTAAAGTAGTAGGAGAACAATATGATAAAGATAGACCCGGTGTCCATAGGTTTCACTAGTGGCTTCTCTCGAGAGCATAAGTATTCTACGGTGGGTGAACAAATTACTATTGAACAATTGATAGAATTGAGCATAGTTATGAGAATATCTAGGCATGATCATGTATATAGGCATCACGTCCGAAACAAGTAGACCGACTCCTGCCTGCATCTCCTACTATTACTCCACTCATCGACCGCTATCCAGCATGCATCTAGAGTATTAAGTTCAAAACAGAGTAACGCCTTAAGCAAGATGACATGATGTAGAGGGATAGACTCATGCAATATGAAGAAAACCCCATCTTGTTATCCTCGATGGCAACAATACAATACGTGCCTTGCTGCCCTTACTATCACCGGGAAAGGACACCGCAAGATTGAACCCAAAGCTAAGCACTTCTCCCATTGCAAGAAATATCAATCTAGTAGGCCAAACCAAACTGATAATTCGAAGAGACTTGCAAAGATAACCAATCATACATAAAAGAATTCAGAGAAGATTCAAATATTGCTCATAGATAGACTTGATCATAAACCCACAATTCATCGGTCTCAACAAACACACCGCAAAAAGAAGATTACATCGAATAGATATCCACAAGAGAGGGGGAGAACATTGTATTGAGATCCAAAAAGAGAGAAGAAGCCATCTAGCTACTAACTATGGACTCGTAGGTCTGAGATAAACTACTCACACTTCATCGGAGGGGCTATGGTGTTGATGTAGAAGCCCTCCGTGATCGATGCCCCCTCCGGCGGAGCTCCGGAACAGGACCCAAGATGGGATGTCGTTGATACAGAAAGTTATGGCGGTGGAATTAGGGTTTTGGCTCCTGCTCTGATCGTTTGGGGGTACGTGGATATATATAGGAGGAAGAAGTACGTCGGTGGAGCAACAGGAGGCCCACGAGGGTGGGGGCGCGTCTGGTAGGGTAGGGCGCGCCCTCCTTCCTCGTGGCCTCCTGTTACGTGCCTTGGCGTAGGGTCCAAGTCTCCTGGGTCTTATCTGTTGAGAAAATCACGTTCCCGAAGGTTTCATTCCGTTTGGACTCCGTTTGATATTCCTTTTCTTCGAAACCCTAAAACAGGCAAAAAACAACAATTCTGGGCTGGGCCTCCGGTTAATAGGTTAGTCCCAAAAATAATATTAAAGTGGATAATAAATCCCAATAATGTCCAAAACAGTAGATAATATAGCATGGAGCAATCAAAAATTATAGATACATTGGAGACGTATCACGGCCCCCGCTGCGGCCCCTGTCGTGGCCCATGTCGCTGCGGCCCATGCAGCTGCCCCCTTGGTCGTCCCCGCGGCCCCTGTCGCCGCGGCCCCTGCTCCCGCCATGGCCCCTGATGCTGCGGCCTCCTCGGCCGCCCCCGCCGCGGCCCCTGATGCGGCCCCCATCGCTGCGGCCGCACCCCTCATCGGTTTGTGTCACTCGGGCTCGGACCGGGACACTTTGTCCCACCACGCGCAACCCGTCGGACGAGTATGCGTGTGCTGCCTCCACCTCGGCACCGTCTCCGCTACCCACCTCCGCTCGCGCAGCCCTTCGAGATCCGAACTGGCTAGCTGCGATGCGTGAGGAGTTTGACGCCCTGCAGCGCAACCGTACGTGGCAACTTGTTCCGCAGCCTCCCCGTGCCAATGTCATCACTGGCAAGTGGGTCTTCCGCCACAAGACTTGCCCCGATGGTTCTCTCGAGCGCTACAAGGCACGTTGGGTGGCGCGCGGCTTCCGCCAGCGTGCCGGCATGGACTTCACCGACACCTTCGCCCCGGTTGTCAAACCGGGCACGATTCGCGCCGTCCTCCAGCTTGCTGTTTCTCGCGCCTGGCCGGTTCACTAGCTCGATGTGTCTAATGCTTTCTTGCATGGTCATCTTGACGAGCAGGTGTTCTGTCAGCAGCCTAGTGGTTTCGTCGACACCGACTATCCGGGCCATGTGTGCTTGCTCTCTCGTTCTCTCTACGGGTTGAAGCAGGCGCCTCGGGCCTGGTACCAGCGGATCGCGACCTTTCTTCAGCAGCAGGGGTTCCAGTCCACACGGTCTGATGCCTTCCTGTTTGTCTATCACCAGGGCCCCGCCATCGCATACCTCCTACTATACGTCGACGACATCATCCTGACTGCCTCCTCGCCAGCGCTACTTCAGCAGATCACAGCTCGCCTCGGCACCGAGTTCGCCCTCAAGGACTTGGGGGCTATCCACTACTTTCTTGGCATTGAGGTAGTGCACCGGGCTTCTGGCTTCTTCCTGCACTAGCAGAAGTACGCCTATGAGCTTCTGGAGCAAGCGGGCATGCTTAACTGCAAGCCTGCTCCTACTCCTGTCGACACAAAGGCTAAGGTGTCTGCCGTCGAGGGTTCTCCGGCGTCTGACGCTCCCTTCTACCGCTCCATCGTCGGTGCGCTTTAGTACCTCACACTGACGCGTCCGGATATTCAGTACGTTGTCCAGCAGGTGTGCCTTCATATGCATGCTCCTTGTGACACCCATTGGGCTCTCGTGAAATGTATCCTTCGGTACATACGTGGCACCACAGCCATGGGTCTTACTCTGATGGCATCACCTGACACCAGCCTTGTCGCCTACTCCGATGCCGACTGGGCTGGGTGTCCCAACACTCGCCGCTCCACCTCCGGCTACTGCGTCTACCTCGGGCCCTCTCTGATTTCGTGGTTGTCTAATTGACAACCCACGGTCTCACGATCGAGCGCCGAGGCTGAGTACCGGGCTGTGGCCAACGCCGTCGCGGAGTGCTCTTGGCGACGATAGCTACTTCAGGAGTTGCTATGCGAGGTCACCAAGGAGACGCTTGTCTACTGTGACAACATCTCCGCGGTCTACCTTGCTGCCAACCCGGTCCATCACCGACGGACGAAGCCTATTGAGCTCGACATTCACTTCACCAGGGAGCACGTCGCCCTTGGTCGTGTTCGTGTTCTCCATGTGCCCACCGATCAACAGTTCGCCGATGTCATGACGAAGGGACTTCCAACCTCGACATTCAAGGGCTTTCGGTCCAGTCTCTGTGTCACCGGCGACGCTTCGATTGCGGGGGGGGGGGGGGGGGAGTGTTGAACATGTGTACATGTACGTAGGTCCGGGTTTTGTATGCAGTACTCGTAGTGTCTGTCTCCCTCTGTATGTACGTGTATCTTGGGAGACAAGATACCGGCCGCACCCCTTGTACCTATATATATGTGCCTAGTGCATTATCAATCAATTATCGATGCACCAAATCATTCTCTACACCCACCCAAGGCATGTTTGGACCGTCCATTGTAACCAGGGCCAACAGAGCTGCAATAACGGCCAAATCTCTCAATATCCACAATCCTGAGATCTCCCAAATGTTCTGGCCCGCACACTAACTTCCAGTTTACCAACGAGTGTCCTCCTGAAGTTTTTCATGGTCCTCCTTCTGCCAGATGAAGTCTCACCTAATTTTATCAAATTTCCATGGGATCCGTTTTGGGGGGCAACGACAGTGATCTAGTATGTGGCTAATGTGGTGAGATCTTGCTGGGGAAGGTGGGGAGGACATCATGTACGTGCTACTTCTTGAGCTTGCGTTGGTTTTTCCCTTGAAGAGGAAAGGGTGATGCAGCAAAGTAGAGATAAGTATTTCCCTCAGTTAGAGAACCAAGGTATCAATCCAGTAGGAGACAACGCACAAATCACCAATACCTACACAAACAATCAAACAACTTGCATCCAACGTGATAAAGGGGTTGTCAATCCCTTCACGGTCACTTGCAAAAGTGAGATCTGATAGAGATAGATAAAACTAAACAAATGATAAAGTAAATTTATTGGGGTTTTTTGGTTTATAGATCAGAAAGTAAAAGATTACAAAATAGTAGACCGGAAACTTATATGATGGAAAATAGTGGATTGGAAATTTATATGATGGAAAATAGACCCGGGGCCATAGGTTTCACTAGAGGCTTCTCTCAAGATAGCAAATAATACGGTGGGTGAACAAATTACTGTCGAGCAATTGATAGAAAAGCGCAAAGTTATGACGATATTTAAGGCAATGATTATAAAATATAGGCATCGCGTCCATGTCAAGTAGACCAAAATGATTCTGCATCTACTACTATTACTCCACACATCGACCGAATCCTGCCTGCATCTAGAGTATTAAGTTCATGAAGAACAGAGTAACGCATTAAGTAAGATGACATGATGTAGAGGAATAAACTCAAGCAATATGATGTAAACCCCATCTTTTTATCCTCAATGGCAACAATACAATACGTGCCTTGCTTCCCCTACTGTCACTAGGAAAGGGCACCGCAAGATTGAACCCAAAGCTAAGCACTTCTCCCGTTGCAAGAAAAACCAATCTAGTTAGCCAAACTAAACCAATAGTTCGAAGAGAATTACAAAGATATCAAATCATGCATAAAAGAATTCAGAGAAGATTCAAATAATATTCATAGATAAGCTGATCAGAAATCCACAATTCACCGGATCTCGACAAACACACCGCAAAAGAAGATTACATCGGATAGATCTCCAAGAACATCGAGGAGAACATGGTATTGAGAATCAAAGAGAGAGAAGAAGCCATCTAGCTACTAGCTATGGACCCGTAGGTCTGAGGTAAACTACTCACGCTTCACCGGAAGGGCAATAGAGTAGATGTAGAAGCCCTCCATGATCGAATCCCCCTCCGGCAGGGTGCCGGAAAAGGTCCCTAGATGGGATCTCACGGGAACATAAGGTTACGGCGATGGAAAAGTGTTTTTGTGGATGCTTCTGGTGGTTTGGGAATATATGTGAATATATAGGACGAAGAATTAGGTCTGGGGGTGTTGGAGTAGGCCATAAGGCAAGGGGGCGCCTGTTGGAAATATGCCCTAGAGGCAACAATAAAGTGGTTATTATTATATTTCCGTGTTCATGGTAATTGTCTATTGTTCATGCTATAATTGTATTAACCGTAAACCATAATACATGTGTGAATACATAGATCGTAATATGTCCCTAGTAAGCCTCTAGTTGACTAGCTCATTGATCAATAGATGGTCATGGTTTCCAGACCATGGACATTGGATGCCATTGATAACGGGATCATGTCATTAGGTGAATGATGTGATGGACAAGACCCAATCCTAAGCGTAGCACAAGATCGTGTAGTTCGTTTGCTAAAGCTTTTCTAAAGTCAAGTATCATTGATGTCTACTACACAACCTTCTTCTTGTAGACGTTGTTGGGCCTCCAAGTGCAGAGGTTTGTAGGACAGTAGCAAATTTCCCTCAAGTGGATGACCTAAGGTTTATCAATCCATGGGAGGCGTAGGATGAAGATGGTCTCTCTCAAAAAACCCTGCAACCAAATAACAAAGAGTCTCTTGTGTCCCCAACACACCCAATACAATGGTAAATTGTATAGGTGCACTAGTTCGGCGAAGAGATGGTGATACAAGTGCAATATGGATGGTAGATGAAAGTTTTTGTAATCTAAAAATATAAAAACAGCAAGGTAACTAATGATAAAAGTGAGCACAAACGGTATTGCAATGCGTTGAAACAAGGCCTAGGGTTCATACTTTCACTAGTGCAAGTTCTCTCGACAATAATAACATAATTGGATCATATAACTATCCCTCAACATGCAACAAAGAGTCACTCCAAAGTCACTAATAGTGGAGAACAAACGAAGAGATTATGGTAGGGTACGAAACCACCTCAAAGTTATCCTTTCTGATCAATCTATTCAAGAGTCCGTAGTAAAATAACACAAAGCTATTCTTTCCATTCAATCTATCATAGAGTTCATACTAGAATAACACCTTAAGACACAAATCAACCAAAACCCTAATGTCACCTAGATACTCCAATGTCACCTCAAGTATCCGTGGGGTATGATTATACGATATGCATCACACAATCTCAGATTCATCTATTCGACCAACACAATAAACTTCAAAGAGTGCCCTGATGTCTACTACACAACCTTCTTCTTGTAGACGTTGTTGGGCCTCCAAGTGCAGAGGTTTGTAGGACAGTAGCAAATTTCCCTCAAGTGGATAACCTAAGGTTTTCAATCCGTAGGAGGCGTAGGATGAAGATGGTCTCTCTCAAGCAACCCTGCAACCAAATAACAAAGAGTCTCTTGTGTCCCCAACACACCCAATACAATGGTAAATTGTATAGGTGCACTAGTTCGGCGAAGAGATGGTGATACAAGTGGTATATGGATAGTAGATATGGGTATTTGTAATCTGAAAATATAAAAACAGCAAGGTAACAAGTGGTAAGAGTGAGCGTAAACGGTATTGCAATGCTAGGAAATGAGGCCTAGGGTTCATACTTTCACTAGTGCAAGTCCTCTCAACAATAATAACATAATTGGATCACATAACTATCCCTCAACATGCAATAAAGAGTCACTCCAAAGTCACTAATAGCGAAGAACGAACGAAGAGATTATAGTAGGGTATGAAACCACCTCAAAGTTATTCTTTCGAATGAATCCGTTGGGCTATTCCTATAAGTGTCACAAACAGCCCTAGAGTTCATACTAGAATAACACCTTAAGACACAAATCAACCAAAACCCTAATGTCACCTAGATACTCCAATGTCACCTCAAGTATCCGTGGGTATGATTATACGATATGCATCACACAATCTCAGATTCATCTATTCAACCAACTCATAGAACCTCAAAGAGTGCCCCAAAGTTTCTACCGGAGAATCATGACGAAAACGTGTGCCAACCCCTATGCATAGGTTCATGGGCGGAACCCGCAAGTTGATCACCAAAACATACATCAAGTGAATCACGTGGTATCCCATTGTCACCACAGATACGCACGGCAAGACATACATCAAGTGTTCTCAAATCTTTAAAGACTCAATTCGATAATATAACTTCAAAGGGGAAACTCAATCCATTACAAGAGAGTAGAGGGGGAGAAACATCATAAGATCCAACTATAATAGCAAATCTCGCGATACATCAAGATCATGCCACCTCAAGAACACAAGAGAGAGACAGAGAGATCAAACACATAGCTATTGGTACATACCCTCAGCCCGAAGGGAGAACTACTCCCTCCTCGTCATGGAGGGCACCAGGATGATGAAGATGGCCACCGAAGAGGGATTCCCCCTCCGGCAGGGTGCCGAAACGGGTCTAGATTGGCTTTCGGTGGCTACGGAGGCTTCTGGCGGCGGAACTCCCGATCTATTGTGCTCTCTGATGTTTTTAGGGTATATGGAGATATATAGGCGGAAGAAGTACGTCAGGGGAGCCACGAGGGGCCCATGAGGGTGGAGGGCGCGCCCAGGGGGGTGGGCGCGCCCCCTGCCTCGTGGCTTCCTCGTTGCTTCCCTTACGTGGACTCCAAGTCTCCCAGGTTGCTTTCCTTCCAAAAATAAGTTCCGTGACGTTTCAGGTTAATTCGACTCCATTTGATTTTCCTTTTCTGCGTACTCTAAAACAAGGAAAAAACAGAAACTGGCACTGGGCTCTAGGTTAATAGGTTAGTCCCAAAAATCATATAAAATAGCATATAAAGGCATATTAAAACATCCAAGGTTGATAATATAATAGCGTGCAACAATCAAAAATTATAGATACGTTGGAGATGTATCAGCATCCCAAAGCTTAATTCCTGCTCGTCCTCGAGTAGGTAAATGATAAAAACAGAATTTTTGATGTGGAATGCTACCTAACATATTTCTCTAAGTAATTATTCTTTATTTTGGCATAAATGTTCAGATCCATAAGATTCAAGACAAAAGTTTAATATTGACATAGAAACAATAATACTTCAAGCATACTAACTAAGCATTCATGTCTTCCTAAAATAACATGGCCAAAGAAAGTTCATCCCTACAAAATCATATAGTTTAGTCATGCTCCATTTTCATCACACAAGAATGCTCTCATCATGCACAACCTCGATGACAAGCCAAGCAATCGTTTCATACTTTAGTAATCTCAAACTCATAAACCTTCACGCAATACATGAGCGTGAGCCATGGACATAGCACTATGGGTGGAATAGAATATGATGATGGGGGTTATTTGGAGAAGACAAAAAGGAGAAAGTCTCACATCAACAAGGCTAATCAATGAGCTATGGAGATGCCCATCGATTGATGTTAATGCAAGGAGTAGGGATTGCCATGCAACGGATGCACAAGAGCTATAGATGTATGAAAGCTCAACAAAAGAAACTAAGTGGGTGTGCATCCAACTTGCTTTATCACGAAGACCTAGGGCACTTGAGGAGGCCCATTGTTGGAATATACAAGCCAAGTTCTATAGTAAAAAAATTCCCACTACTATATGAAAGTGACAAAACAAGAGACTCTCTATCATGAGGATTATGGTGCTACTTTGAAGCACAAGTGTGGCAAAGGATAGTAGCATTGTCCCTTCTCTCTTTTTCTCTCTCTTTTTTTGGGCCTTCTCTTTTTTTATGGCCTTTCTATTTTTTGGGACTTCTCTTTTTTATGGCCTTTCTCTCTTATTTTTTTTATTTATTTATTCCTCACTTGGGACAATGCTCTAGAAAATGATGATCATCACACTTCTATTTATTTATAACTCAATGATTACAACTCGATACTAGAACAAAAGATGACTCTATATGAATGCCTCCGGCGGTGTACCGGGATATGCAATGAACCAAGAGTGACATGTATGAAAGAATTATGAACGGTGGCTTTGCCACAAATACTATGTCAACTACATGATCATGCTAAGCAATATGACAATGATGGATGTGTCATGATAAACGGAATGGTGGAAAGTTGCATGGCAATATATCTCGGAATGGCTATGGAAATGCCATAATAGATAGGTATGGTGGCTGTTTTGAGGAAGATATAAGGAGGTTTATGTGTGACAGAGCGTATCGTATCACGGGGTTTGGATGCACCGGCGAAGTTTGCACCAACTCTCAATGTGAGAAATGTCAATGCACGGTACCGAAGAGGCTAGCAATGATGGAAGGGTGAGAGCGCGTATAATCCATGGACTCAACATTAGTCATAAAAACTCACATACTTATTGCAAAAATCTACAAGTCATCAAAAACCTCGGCACTACGCGCATGCTCCTAGGGGGGTAGATTGGTAGGAAAAGACCATCGCTCGTCCCCGACCGCCACTCATAAGGAAGACAATCAAATAACACCGCATGATTCAAATTTGTTACACAACGTTTACCATACGTGCATGCTACGGGACTTGCAAACTTCAACTCAAGTATTCCTCAAATTCACAACTACTCAACTAGCACGACTTTGATATTATTACCTCCATATCTCAAAACAATCATCAAGTATCAAACTTCTCATAGTATTCAATGCACTCTATATGAAAGTTTTTATTATATCCCTCTTGGATGCCCATCATATTAGGACCAATTTCATAACCAAAGCAAACTACCATGCTGTTATAAAGACTCTCAAAATAATATAAGTGAAGCATGAGAGATCAATTATTTCTTCAAAATAAAACCACCACCGTGCTCTAAAAGATATAAGTGAAGTACTAGAGCAACGACAAACTACTCCGAAAGATATAAGTGAAGATCAATGAGAAGTGGAATAATTATGCAACTATGTGAAGACTCTCTAACATTTAAGAATTTCAGATCTTGTTATTTTATTCAAACAGAAATCAAAACTAAATAAAACAAAATGACGCTCCAAGCAAAACACATATCATGTGGCGAATAAAAATATAGCTCCAAGTAAAGTTACCGATGAACGAAGACGAAAGAGGGGATGCCTTCTGGGGCATCCCCAAGCTTAGGCTCTTGGTTGTCCTTGAATATTGACTTGGGGTGCCTTGGGAATCCCCAAGATTAGGCTCTTGCCACTCCTTATTCCATAGTCCATCGAATCTTTACCCAAAACTCGAAAACTTCACAACACAAAACTTAACAGAAAACTCGTAAGCTCCGTTAGCGAAAGAAAAAAAAAACACCACTTCAAGGTACTGTAATGAACTAATTCTTTATTTATATTGGTGTTAAACCTACTGTATTCCAACTTCTCTATAGTTTATAAACTATTTTACTAGCCATAGATTCATTAAAATAAGCAAACAACACACGAAAAACAGAATCTGTCAAAAACAGAACAGTCTGTAGTAATATGAATGAAACGTATACTTCTGGAACTCATAAAATTCTCAAATAAATTGCTGGACGTGAGGAATTTATCTATTTATCATCTGCAAAAAGAATTAACTAAATATCTCTCTCCAATAAAAAATGGCAGCAATTCTCGTGACCGCTAAAGTTTCGGTTTTTAACAGCAAGATCTCAAAGACTTTCCCAAAGTCTTCCCAAAGGTTCTACTTGGCACAAACACTAATTAAAAGCATAAAACCACATCTAAACAGAGGCTATATGAAATATTTGTTACTAAACAGGAAAAAAAAGCAAGGAACAAAAATAAAGTTGGGTTGTCTCCCAACAAGCGCTATCGTTTAATGCCCCTAGCTAGGCATGATGATTTCAATGATGCTCACATAAAATATAAGAATTGTAACATAAAGATAGCATCATGAAGAATATAACTAGCAAATTTAAGTCTAACCCACTTCCTATGCATAGGGATTTTGTGAGCAAACAACTTATGGAAACAATAATCAATTAGCATAGGAAGGTACAGTAAGCAAAACTTCAAGATTTTAAGCACATAGAGAGGAAACTTGGTATTGTTGCAATTCCTACAAGCATATATTCCTCCCACATAATAATTTTAAGTAGAATCATGAATGAATTCAACAATATAACCATCACATAAAGCATTCTTTTCATGATCTACAAGCATAGAAATTTTATTAGTCTCCACACAAGCAAAATTCTTCTCATGAATAATAGTGGGAGCAAACTCAACAAAATAATTATCATGTGAGGCATAATACAATTGAAAACTAAAATCATGATGACAAGTTTCATGGATATCATTATTCTTTATAGCATACAAGTCATCACAATAATCATCATAGATAGCAACTTTGTTCTCATAATCAATTGGAACCTCTTCCGAAATAGTGGATTCATTACTAAATAAAGTCATGACCTCTCCGAAACCACTTTCATCAACATAATCATCATAAATAGGAGGCATGCTATTATCATAATAAATTTTCTCATCAAAACTTGGGGGAAAAAAATATCATCTTCATCAAACATAGCTTCCCCAAGGTTGTGGCTTTGCATATCATTAGCATCATGGATATTCAAGGAATTCATACTAACAACATTGCAATCATGCTCATCCTTCAAAGATTTAGTGCCAAACATTTTAATGCATTCTTCTTCTAACACTTTGGCACAATTTTCCTTTCCATCATACTCACGAAAGGTATTAAAAATATGAAGCATATGAGGCAAACTCAATTCCATATTTTTTGTAGTTTTCTTTTATAGACTAAACTAGTGATAAAACAAGAAACTAAAAGACTCGATTGCAATATCTAAAGATATACCTTCAAGCACTCACCTCCCCGGCAACGGCGCCATAAAAGAGCTTGATGTCTACTACACAACCTTCTTGTAGACGTTGTTGGGCCTCCAAGTGCAGAGGTTTGTAGGACAGTAGCAAATTTCCCTCAAGTGGATGACCTAAGGTTTATCAATCCGTAGAAGGCGTAGGATGAAGATGGTCTCTCTCAAGCAACCTTGCAACCAAATAACAAAGAGTCTCTTGTGTCCCCAACACACCCAATACAATGGTAAATTGTATAGGTGCACTAGTTCAGCGAAGAGATGGTGATACAAGTGGTATATGGATAGTAGATATGGGTATTTGTAATCTGAAAATATAAAAACAGCAAGGTAACAAGTGGTAAAAGTGAGCGTAAACGGTATTGCAATGTTAGGAAACGAGGCCTAGGGTTCATACTTTCACTAGTGCAAGTCCTCTCAAGAATAATAACATAATTGGATCACATAGCTATCCCTCAACATGCAACAAAGAGTCACTCCAAAGTCACTAATAGCAGAGAACGAATGAAGAGATTATGGTAGGGTACGAAACCACCTCAAAGTTATTCTTTCCAATAAATCCGTTGGGCTATTCCTATAAGTGTCATAAACGGCCCTAGAGTTCATACTAGAATAACACTTTAAGACACAAATCAACCAAAACCCTAATGTCACCTAGATACTCCAATGTCACCTCAAGTATCTGTGGGTATGATTATACGATATGCATCACACAATCTTAGATTCATCTATTCAACCAACACATAGAACCTCAAAGAGTGCCCGAAAGTTTCTACCAGAGAATCACGACGAAAACGTGTGCCAACCCCTATGCATAGGTTCATGGGTGGAACCCGCAAGTTGATCACCAAAACATACATCAAGTGAATCACGTGGTATCCCATTGACACCACATATACGCACGGCAAGACATACATCAAGTGTTCTCAAATCTTTGAAGACTCAATCCGATAAGATAACTTCAAGGGGGAAACTCAATCCATTACAAGAGAGTAGAGGGGGAGAAACATCATAAGATCCAACTATAATAGCAAAGCTCGTGATACATCAAGATCGTGCCACCTCAAGAACACGAGAGAGAGAGAGAGAGAGAGAGATCAAACACATAGCTACTGGTACATACCCTCTGCCCTGAGGGAGAACTACTCCCTCCTCGTCATGGAGAGCATCGGGATGATGAAGATGGCCACCGGAGAGGGATTCCCCCTCCGGCAGGGTGCCGGAACGGGTCTAGATTGGCTTTCGGTGGCTACGGAGGCTTCTGGCGGCGGAACTCCCGGTCTATTGTGCTCTCTGATGTTTTTAGGGTATATGGAGATATATGGGCGGAGGAAGTACGTCAGGGGAGCCACGAGGGTGGAGGGCGCGCCCAAGGGGGTGGGCGCGCCCCCTGCCTCGTGGCTTCCTCGTTGCTTCCCTTACGTGCACTCCAAGTCTCCCGGGTTGCTTTCCTTCCAAAAATAAGTTCCGTGAAGTTTCAGGTCAATTGGACTCCATTTGATTTTCGTTTTCTGTGATACTCTAAAACAAGGAAAAAACAGAAACTGGCACTGGGCTCTAGGTTAATAGGTTAGTCCCAAAAATCATAGAAAATAGCATATAAAGGCATATTAAAACATCCAATGTGATAATATAATAGCATGGAACAATCAAAAATTATAGATACGTTGGAGACGTATCATGCCCCAAAGTTTCTACCGGAGAGTCAAGACGAAAACGTGTGCCAACCCCTATGCATAAGTTCAGAGGTCACAGAACTCGCAAGTTGATCACCAAAACATACATCAAGTGGATCACGTGATATCCCATTGTCACCACTGATAAGCACATGCAAGACATACATCAAGTATTCTCAAATCCTTAAAGACTCAATCCGATAAGATAACTTCAACGGGAAACTCAATCCATCACAAGAGAGTAGAGGGGAGAAACATCATAAGATCCAAATATAATAGCAAAGCACGCGATACATCAAGATTGTGCCGACTCAAGAACACGAGAGAGAGAGAGAGATCAAACGCATAGCTACTGGTAGATACCCTCAGCCCCGAGGGTGAACTACTCCCTCCTCATCATGGAGAGCGCCGGGATGATGAGGATGGCCACCGGTGAGGGATTCCCCCTCTGGCAAGGTGCCGGAACGGGTCTAGATTGGTTTTCGGTGGATACAGAGGCTTCTGGCGGCGGAACTCCCGATCTATTCTTATCTTGATGTTTTTAGGGTATATGGACATATATAGGCGAAAGAAGTCGGTCAGGGGAGCCACGAGGGGCCCATGAGGGTGGGGGTGCGCCCAGGGTGTAGGGCGCGCCTCCCTGCCTCATGGATTCCTCGAAGCTTCCCTAACGTCTACTCCAAGTCTTCTGGATTGCTTTCGTTCCAAAAATAACTCTCCCGAAGGTTTCATTCCGTTTGGACTTCGTTTGATATTCCTTTACTTCGAAACATTGAAATAGGCAATAAAACAACATTTTGGGTTGGGTCTCTGGTTAATAGGTTAGTCCCAAAAAATAATATAAAAGTGTATAATAAAGCCCATAAACATCCAAAACGGGTAATATAATAGCATGGAACAATCAAAAATTATAGATACGTTGGAGACGTATCAAGCATCCCCAAGCTTAATTCCTGCTCCTCCTGGAGTAGGTAAATGATAAAAACAGAATTTTTGATGTGGAATGCTACCTAACATATTTATCAATGTAACCTTCTTTATTATGGCAAGAATATTCATATCCATAAGATTCAAGACAAAAGTTTAATATTGACATAAAAATAATAATACTTCAAGCATACTAACAAAGTAATCATGTCTCATCAAAATAACATGGCCAAAGAAAGCTATCCCTACAAAATAATATAGTCTGGCTATGCTCTATCTTCATCACACAAAATATTTAAATCATGCACAACCCCGATGACAAGCCAAGAAATTGTTTCATACTTTTGATGTTCTCAAACTTCTTCAATCTTCACGCAATACATGAGCATGAGCCATGGACATAGCACTATAGGTGGAATAGAATGGTGGTTCTGGAGAATTCAAAAAGGAGAAGATAGTCTCACATCAACTAGGCGTATCAACGGGCTATGGATATGCCCATCAATAGATATCAATGTGAGTGAGTAGGGATTCCCATGCAACGGATGCACTAGAGCTATAAGTGTATGAAAGCTCAAAAATAAACTAGGTGGGTGTGCATCCAACTCGCTTGCTCATGAAGACCTAGGGCATTTTGAGGAAGCCCGTCATTGGAATATACAAGCCAAGTTCTATAATGTGAAATTCCCACTAGTATATGAAGGTGTCAACATTGGAGACTCTCTATCATGAAGATCATGGTGCCACTTTGAAGCACAAGTGTGGTAAAAGGATAGTAGCATTGCCCCTTCTCTCTTTTTCTCTCATTTTTTTTTCTTTTTTTGGGCCTTCTCTTTTTTTGGCCTTTCTCTTTTTTTCTCTTTTTTCTTTTTTTTTATTTTTCGTCCGGAGTCTCATCCCGACTTGTGGGGGAATCATAGTCTCCATCATCCTTTCCTCACTGGGACAATGCTCTAATAATGATGATCATCACACTTTTATTTACTTACAACTCAAGAATTACAACTCGATACTTAGAACAAAATATGACTCTATATGAATGCCTCCGGCGGTGTACCGGGATGTGCAATGAATCAAGAGTGACATGTATGAAAGAATTATGATCGGTGGCTTTGCCACAAATACGATATCAACTACATGATCATGCAAAGCAATATGACAATGATGAAGCGTGTCATAATAAACGGAACGGTGGAAAGTTGCATGGCAATATATCTCGGAATGGCTATGGAAATGCCATAATAGGTAGGTATGGTGGCTGTTTTGAGGAAGGTAAATGATGGGTTTATTGTACCGGCGAAAGTTGCGCGGTACTAGAGAGGCTCGCAATGGTGGAAGGGTGAGAGTGCGTATAATCCATGGACTCAACATTAGTCACAAAGAACTCATATACTTATTGAAAAAATCTATTAGTTACCGAATCAAAGTACTACGCGCATGCTCCTAGGGGGATAGATTGGTAGGAAAAGACCATCGCACGTCCCCTACCGCCACTCATAAGGAAGACAATCAATAAATAAATCATGCTCCAACTTCATCGCATAACGGTTCACCATACGTGCATGCTACAGGAATCACAAAATTTAACACAAGTATCTCTCAAATTCACAACTACTCACTAGCATGACTCTAATATCACCATCTTCATATCTCAAAACAATCATCAAGTATCAAACTTCTCATAGTATTCAATGCACTTTATATGAAAGTTTTTATTATACCCATCTTGGATGCCCATCATATTAGGACTAAATTCATAACCAAAGCAAATTACCGTGATGTTCTAAAGGACTCTCGAAATAATATAAGTGAAGCATGAGAGTTCATCTATTTCTATAAACTAAAACCACCACTGTGCTCTAGAAAGATATAAGTGAAGCACTAGAGCAAATGTTAAACTACTCCGAAAGATATAAGTAAAGATCAATGAGTAGTAGAATAGTTATGCAACTATGTGAAGACTCTCTAACATTTAAGAATTTCAGATCTTGGGATATTATTCAAACAGCAAGAAAAACAAAATAAATTAAAATGACGCTCCAAGAAAAACACATATCATGTGGTGAATAAAAATATAGCTCCAAGTAAAGTTACTGATGAACGAAGACGAAAGAGGGGATGCTTTCCAGGGCATCCCCATGTAACATCCCAAATGTTCAATTTGGAATGTAATACATTAGATCATCATTGCATATCATATTTATTTCCATTTTGGTTGATCCTAGAAATTCTACGCAACTCAAGGACCCTCGGAGAGAGTTGGGGATTTCGTTATTTTTCATATTTGAGTTTTCTCAAATTTTGAAAATACGATCATTTGATTTTATTTATTGTATCTTCATTTCTTTCTATTATAAAAATATGAGAGAGGGAATAAAATGACTTTCCCAAAATAAAGAAATATCGAGGATTTAATAATAAAATCAAATACGATTTTATTTTGGATTTATTTGCTATTTTATTTGAATTTAGGAAAAATGCACGTTTTTAAAAATTGCATTTAGGCCCCAAATAAATGTTCATCCTGTGCGGCTTGATTTTAGAAGCCGGGGAATATTTATTTTGGGACTTTTGGATTCCGTTTAGTATTCGTTTTGTTTGTTTTTCTGCGCGTAATTAAAAAAAAGAGCGAACCGACTACGGGCCGTGTTTGGCCCGGACTCCTAGGGGGCTTTATATAGCGCGCCGCGGGGCCCGAATCAGCCCAAGCCGCCGCCGCCCGCCGCCGCCGTTTTTCTAGAAAAACCGTTCGGTTTTTCCGTCGGTTTTTCGTCTGTTTTTAAGATCTGTTTTTTTAGATAGATCGGTTTTTTTGTTTAGTTAATTAGCGAGCGTTCGCTCGTTCATTCGTTTTAATGAACGCGTTCATTGTTTAGATCCAGATAACGAACGTTCGTTCATTAATCTGTTTGTCGTTTTTCTTTTTCTCGGATTTATTTCGCGATTTTTCTAATCGTGATTTCTGATCCGATTTTCATTTTACTATAACTTTTCGCTCGTTTATCGGAATTAGGCGATTCAAGCGCCTGGAGTTTCGTCTCGAAACCCTCTTTCCGTTTAACCAACTCAAACAAGTTTTTGCCTCTGTAAAATTTGACCTAGATCCAGAATAGTAAACGAAGCTTGTTTCTTTTGTCGTTTATCTTTCGTTGCTTCGTTTGATTTGGTTCTTTGTGCCAACCGGAGTTCTTAAGTTGAACTTTCTGGTTAGATCTCTTATTTGAGTTTTACCTGTGCATTAGTTGAGTACTTATTGTATGCTTGTTTATTTGTGATAGAGTATCCGGATTGCGCCGCTTGCTACTTCGAATCGCTAGGTTTTGTGGATCATCAGCAAGGCAAGTAACACTTTGATCATACCTCCTACTACCCACTTTTATTGCATCAGATCAATCCTCACACATTGCATGATTAGGATCTAATTAAATTGTGGGTTTTGGGAAGTAGATGAGGTAGTACCTATTACCTGTTTTATTATCAAACCTTTGGGAGTTACTTCTACGTTTGCTTATATTGCCATGCTATGCTAGTAGACGTGGATTGGGTGAGTGTATCCATGACAGATGTGAGATTGTTAAATTAATGTTTTACCTAAGGTGGCAACTTAAACACACATCTGGGTGGATTGAGGCACCTGGGTATTCCAGCGATTGCCTGTTTTTCTTTTGGACCGCCACCTAGGCTCAAAGGGGTCATGAGATTATTCATACTAGAAACTTTCGTGTGCAGCCACAAGCTACTATGGGCTCTAGCATAGTTGATTAAGTTGTGCGAACTCTTACAGTGGTAGACTAGCAGAGGTAGGGGAAAGTAGGTGTAACGGTCTACCCGATCGTAAGGTGCTAGCGCTTCTGAAAGACCATGTCTCGGTCATCCGTTTCTCAAACACCATGAAGTGCGAGAATCCCAACGGAGGAGATCGAGTCTTGTGGGGAAAAGTGCGCAAACCTCTGCAGAGTGTATAAACTAATCATGGTTAGCCGTGTCCCTGGTTATGGACATCTTGAGTATCTAGTACTTGGATTATCATGTGAATCTCGTCATGTTACTCTAATTAATTTCTAGGTTTTTAATGATGATGTTTAATTGGGATTGAGAGGGTGTCTACACTCTCAATGTTTAACAACCACCATGATAGTTAAATAAAATTTATTCCTTTGCGGTAGGGAAAAATTGGCTTTACGCAAAACTGTAACCATATAGCTTTCCACCAGCCAAATATGCATGTAGCATAGCCTTATTCTTTCATTGCTCTCTATGTGTTACATTGCCAGCATATTCCATGTGCTGACCCGTTTCGGGCTGCAACGTTCATGTTGCAGACTTTTCAGACGACGAGTAAGGTGCTTTTAGGTCGTGGTTCTATACTTAGTGATGCCGTTGGGGTTGATGGACTCACTTATCTTCCAAGCCTTCCGTTGTTATCGTTATTAGATGGACTTATGCCATATTTATTGTAATAAGTTCTCTTTTGAGACACTCGATGTAATAAGTGTGTGATTGCTACTCTGTTATAAATCCTTCAAGTACTGTGTGGTGTCAGCATTACTGATCCAGGGATGACACCGGAGCATAGAGATTGGACCGTTTAAGGTCTGGTCGCTACACCCCAAGCTTAGGCTCTTGGTTGTCGTTGAATATTACCTTGGGGTGCCTTGGTAATTCCCAAGCTTAGGCTCTTTCCACTCCTTATTCCATAGTCCATCGAATCTTTACCCAAAACTTGAAAACTTCATAACACAAAACTTAACAGAAAACTCGTAAGCTCCGTTAGTATAAGAAAATAAATCACCACTTAGGTACTGTTGTGAACTCATTCTAAATTCATATTAGTGTAATATCTACTGTATTCCAACTCATGTATGGTTCATACCCTCCGATCCTACTAATAGATTCATCAAAATAAGCAAACAACACATAGAAAACAGAATTTGTCAAAAACAGAACAATCTGTAGTAATCTGGATCAAACGTATACTTATGGAACCCCAAAAATTCTAAAATAAATTTCTGGACGTGAGTAATTTATCCATTAATCATCTGCAAAAATAATTAACTAAATAGCGCTCTCCAGTAAAAAAATGGCAGCTAATCTCGTGAGCGCTAAAGTTTCTATTTTTTACAGCAAGATCGCAAAAACTTTCCCCAAGTCTTCCCAAAGGTTCTACTTGGCACAAACACTAATTAAAACATAAAACCACATAGGATATATGAATTATTTATCACTAAACAGGACAAAAAATAAAAGAACAAAAATAAAATTGGGTGGCCTCCCAAGAACCGCTATCGTTTAACGCCCCTAGCTAGGCATGATGATTTCAATGATGCTCACATAAAAGATAAGAATTAAAACATAAAGAGAGCATCATGAAGAATATGACTAGCACATTTAAGTCTAGCCCACTTCCTATGCATAGGGATTTTGTGAGCAACCAACTTGTGGGAACAAGAATCAGCTTGCATAGGAAGGTAAAACAAGCATAACTTCAAAACTTTAAGCACATAGAGAGGAAACTTGATATTATTGCAATTCCTACAAGCATATATTCCTCCCTCATAATAATTTTCAGTAGCTTCATGAATGAATTCAACAATATAACTATCACATAAAGCATTCTTTTCATGATCTACAAGCATAGAAATTTTATTACTCTCCACATAAGCAAAATTCTTCTCATTCGGAATAGTGGGAGTATCATAAGAAACTAGAATACTATAAATTGTTTCCATATTAAAAGAGTAATGTTCAGAAAAGGGGTAATCATAATCATGACAAGTTTTATAAATATAATCATCATTACTTTTTTATAGCATAAGTATCACCACGATAATCATCATAAGTAGCAACTTTGTTCTCATCATAATCAATTGAAACCTCTTCCAAATCCACTTTCATAATTATAATCATCATAAGTAGGAGGCATGCTATCATCATAACAAATTTGCATATCAAAACTTGGGAGGCTATAAATATCATCTTCATTAAACATAGCATCTCCAAGCTTGGGACAAACATTAATTGCAGCAAATATATTCTCAAACATGTCATTCTCATCAAACATAGCATCCCCAAGCTTGGGCCTTTCATATCATAATCATAATCACTCTCATCATTAATAGTATGGATAGCACCAATAGTATAGCAATTATCATCATCACAATGAGTAATAGGGGCAACATCATTTGGGAGGGATACCTTTTCACCTTTACTTCTTCGTCTTTTCTTTTTCTTCTTCACATTATGTGTGGGTTCAATCCTCTTTTTGGAGCTCCGTATTGATGATATTGGTTGAATAGAAGGCTCCTCCTCGTTGCATGATTCATCATAAGAAATAATAGGAGGATATTGGGAAGCCTCTTCCCTTTCATTAGTATTCTCTTCATCCTCTATTTCTTTTCTTTTCTTTATGTAATTGGCAATATAAGGGTTTTCAACGCAATTCACCGCATAATACATAAAAAATTCTTCTAGATCAATATCGAGGAATTTCTCAAGGTTATATTCTAGAATATGCTTAGTTATACGTTTCATTTCTTCATAACCCAAAAGCAAACTAAGTTCATTATGAGGTGTGAGGGAAATCAAATCATCACAATTTTTGGACATGATACGATCATGAAATAATTTGCATCGGAGATTTAAATGACCATGTTCATTGCAAAGTTCAAAAGTATGGCGAAGAAATTTGAAATTTTCAGCACAAACATCTAGCCTCTTTTGCAACCATTTGGTTTCTAAATACTTATGCCTCTTGCAAAATCTATCTTCCCTATTTGGTATGTACTTGCAAACTCCATGCACTCCACAAAAGTTGACATGCTTATAAGAGACATTTTCATCATGACTGGTGCAATCATCATTAGTACCATGGATATTCAAGGAGTTCATACTAACAACATTGCAATCATGCTCATCATTCAAAGATTTAATGCCAAACATTTTATAGACTTCTTCTTCTAGCATTTGAGCACAATTTTCCTTTCCATCATTCTCATGAAAGATACTAAAAAGATGAAGCGTGTGAGGCAAACTAAATTCCATTTTTTGGTAGTTTTCTTTTATAAACTAAACTAGTGCTAAAACAAGAAACTAAAAGATTCGATTGCAAGATCTAAAGATATACCTTCAAGCACTCACCTCCCCGGCAACGGCGCCAGAAAAGAGCTTGATGTCTACTACACAACCTTCTTCTTGTAGACGTTGTTGGGCCTCCAAGTGCAGAGGTTTGTAGGACAGTAGAAAATTTGCCTCAAGTAGATGACCTAAGGTTTATCAATCCATGGGAGGTGTAGGATGAAGATGGTCTCTCTCAAACAACCCTGCAACCAAATAACAAAGAGTCTCTTGTGTCCCCAACACACCCAATACAATGGTAAATTGTATAGGTGCACTAGTTCGGCGAAGAGATGGTGATACAAGTGCAATATGGATGGTAGATGAAGGTTTTTGTAATCTGAAAATATAAAAACAGCAAGGTAACTAATGATAAAAGTGAGCACAAACGGTATTGCAATGCGTTGAAACAAGGCCTAGGGTTCATACTTTCACTAGTGCAAGTTCTCTCAAAAATAATAACATAATTGGATCATATAACTATCCCTCAACATGCAACAAAGAGTCACTCCAAAGTCACTAACAGCAGAGAAAAAATGAGGAGATTATGGTAGGGTACGAAACCACCTCAAAGTTATCCTTTCTGATCGATCTATTCAAGAGTCCGTAGTAAAATAACACGAAGCTATTCTTTCCGTTCAATCTATCATAGAGTTCATACTAGAATAACACCTTAAGACACAAATCAACCAAAACCCTAATGTCACCTAGATACTCCAATGTCACCTCAAGTATCCGTGGGTATGATTATACGATATGCATCACACAATCTTAGATTCATCTATTCAACCAACACAAAGAATTTCAAAGAGTGCCCCAAAGTTTCTACCGGAGAGTCAAGACGAAAACGTGTGCCAACCCCTATGCATAAGTTCACGAGGTCACGGAACTCGCAAGTTGATCACCAAAACATACATCAAGTGGATCACGTGATATCCCATTGTCACCACAGATAAGCACATGCAAGACATACATCAAGTATTCTCAAATCCTTAAGGACTCAATCTGATAAGATAACTTCAAAGGGAAAACTCAATCCATCACAAGAGAGTAGAGGGGGAGAAACATCATAAGATACAAATATAATAGAAAAGCTCGTGATACATCAAGATTGTGCCGAATCAAGAACACGAGAGAGAGAGAGATCAAACACATAGCTACTGGTACATACCCTCAGCCCCGAGGGTGAACTACTCCCTCCTCGTCATGGAGAGCGCCGGGATGATGAAGATGGCCACCGGAGAGGGATTCCCCCTCCGGCAGGGTGCCGGAACGGGTCTAGATTGGTTTTCGGTGGCTACGGAGGCTTCTGGCAGCGGAACTCCCAATCTATTCTGCTCTCGATGTTTTTAGGGTATATGGACATATATAGGCGAAAGAAGTCGGTCAGGGGAGCCACGAGGGGCCCACAAGGGTGGGGCGCACGCCCAGGGGGTAGGGCGCGCCTCACTGCCTCGTGGCTTCCTTGAAGCTTCCCTAACGTCTACTCCAAGTCTCCTGGATTGCTTCCGTTCCAAAAATAAATCTCCCGTAGGTTTCATTCCGTTTGGACTCCGTTTGATATTCCTTTTCTTCGAAACACTGAAATAGGTAATAAAACAACATTTTGGGCTGGGTCTCCGGTTAGTAGGTTAGTCCCAAAAATAATATAAAAGTCTATAATAAAGCCCATAAACATCCAAAACGGGTAATATAATATCATGGAACAATAAAAAATTATAGATACGTTGGAGACGTATCAATCATTTCCTTAGACCATGAGATTGTGCAACTCCCAGATACAATAGGAATGCTTTGGGTGTACCAACGTCACAACGTAACTGGGTGGCTATAAAGGTGCACTACAGGTATCTCCGAAAGTATCTATTGGGTTGGCACGAATCGAGACTGGGATTTGTCACTCCGTATGATGGAGAGGTATCTGTGGGCCCACTCGGTAATGCATCATCATAACGAGCTCAATGTGACTAAGGAGTTAGCCACGGGATCATGCGTTACGGAACAAGTAAAGAGACTTGCCGGTAAAAAGATTGAAGGAGGTATATAGATACCGACGATTGAATCTTGGGCAAGTAACATACCGATGGACAAAGGGAATTGTATACGGGATTGATTGAATCCCCGACATCGTCGTTCATCCGATGAGATCATTGTGGAACATGTGGGAGCCAACATGGGTACCCAGATCCCGTTGTTGGTTATTGGCCGGAGAGATATCTCGGTCATGTCCGCATGGTTCCTGAACCCGTAGGGTCTACACACTTAAGGTTCGGTGACGCTAGAGTTGTTATGGGAAATAGTATGTGGTTACTGAAGGTTGTTCGGAGTCCTGGATGAGATCCCGGACGTCACGAGGTGTTCCGAAATGGTCCAGAGGTGAATATTTATATATGGGAAGTCCAATTTCAGTCGCCGGAATGGTTCCGGGGGTTATCGATATTGTACCTGGACCACCGGAATGTGTCCGGGGGTCCACTGGGTGGGGCCACCTGCCCCGGTGGGCCTAGTGGGCTGAACAAGGGAGGGAACAAGCCCCTGGTGGGCTGGTGTTCCCCCCCCCAAGGGGCCCAAGGCGCCTAGGGTTGGAAACCCTAGTGGTGGGGGCGCCTCCCACATGCTTGGGGGGGGGGGGCAAGTTACCCCCCCTCTTGGCCGCCGCCCCCCTTGTAGACGGGATCTGGGGGGGGCTCTCCCCTTCCCCTATAAATATTGGGGGGGCTGCCACACCCTTCCCTTGGTGTAGCCCTTCCCCTCTCCAACACCTCATCCTCCTCTGTCACGCTTGGCGAAGCTCTGCCGGAGAACCACGAGCTCCATCACCACCACGCCGTCATGATGTCGGAGTTCTCCCTCAACTTCTCCTCTCCCCTTGCTGGATCAAGAAGGAAGAGACGTCCCCGGGCTGTACGTGTGTTGATCGCGGAGGCACCGTTGCTCGGCGCTTAGATCGGAATCGACCGCGATCTGAATCGCTGTGTGTACGACTCCACCAACCGCGTTCTTGCAACACTTCCGCTTAGCGATCTTCAAGGGTATGAAGATGAACTCCCTCTCTCTCATTGCTAGCATCTCCTAGATTGATCTTGGTGGCATGTAGGAATTTTTTTGAATTATTGGTACGTTCCCCAATAGTGGCATCATGAGCTAGGTCTATGCATAGGTTCTATGCACGAGTAGAACACAAAGCAGTTGTGGGCGATGATTTGTTCAATTTGCTTACCGTTACTAGTCTTATCTTGATTCGGCGGCATTGTGGAATGAAGTGGCCCAGACCGACCTTACACGTACGCTTACGTGAGACTGGTTCCACCGACTGACATGCACTTGATGCATAAGGTGGCTAGCGGGTGTCTGTCTCTCCCACTTTAGTCGGATTGGATTCGATGAAAAGGGTCCTTATGAAGGGTAAATAGCAATTGGCATATCACCATTGTGTTGCGTAGGTAAGAAATGTTCTTGCTAGAAACCCATAGCAGCCACGTAAAACATGCAACAATAATTAGAGGACGTCTAACTTGTTTTGCAGGGTTTGCTATGTGATGTGATATGGCCAAAAGGATGTGATGAATGATATATGTGATGTATGAGATTACTCATGTTCTTTTAATAGGAATCACGACTTGCATGTCAATGAGTATGACAACCGTCAGGAGCCATAGGAGTTGTCTTAATTTATTGTATGACCCACGTGTCAATGAAAACGCCATGTAATTACTTTACTTTATTGCTAACCATTAGCCATAATAGTAGAAGTAATAGTTGGCGAGACAACTTCATGAAGACACGATGATGGAGATCATGGTGTCATGCCGGTGATGATGGTGTTCATGCCGCGCCTTGAAGATGGAGATCAAAGGCGCAAGATGATATTGGCCATATCATGTCACTTTATGATTTGCATGTAATGTTTGTCATGTTTATATTTTATTTGCTTAGAACGACGGTAGCATAAATAAGATGATCCCTGACTAAAATTTCAAGAAAATTGGTCCCCCTAACTATGCACCGTTGCGAAGGTTTGTTGTTTTGAAGCACCACGTGATGATCGGGTGTGATAGATTCTAATGTTCGCATACAACGGGTGTAAGCCAGACATGAAAAACACTTAGGTTGACTTGACGAGCCTAGCATGTACAGACATGACCTCGGAACACGAGAGACCAAAAGGTCGAACATGAGTTGTATAGTAGATATGATCAACATGGAGATGTTCACCGTTGATGACTAGTCCGTCTCACGTGATGATCGGACACGGCCTAGTTGATTCGGATCATGTATCACTTTGATGACTACAGGGATGTCTGTCTAAGTGGGAGTTCATAAATAATTTGATTAGATGAACTTAATTATCATGAACTTAGTCTAAATGTCTTTACAATATGTCTTGTAGATCAAATGGCACATGCTAATGTTGCCCTCAACTTCAACGTGTTCCTAGAGAAAACCAAGCTGAAAGACGATGGTAGCAACTATACGGACTGGGTCCGTAACCTGAGGATCATCCTCATAGCTGCCAAGAAGGCATATGTCCTTGAAGCACCATGCTACCTCTTTTAGCACTGCATTGGTTTTCCCCGAAGAGGAAGAGATGATGCAGCAAAGTAGCTAAAGTATTTCCCTCAGTTTTTGAGAACCAAGGTATCAATCCAGTAGGAGGCTACGCCTGAGTCCCTCGTACCTGCACAAAACAAATAAATCCTCGCAACCAACGCAAATAGGGGTTGTCAATCCCTATAGGGCCACTTACGAGAGTGAGATCTGATAGATATGATAAGATAATATTTTTGGTATTTTTATGATAAAGATGCAAAGTAAAATAAAGGCAAAGTAAAATAGCAAAGTAAATAACTAAGTGGTAGGAGATTGATATGATAAAGATAGACCCGGGTGTTGAGGCATATCTCTCTCGATGTAGTTTTGAAGATTGATGACAACATGTTTGCGGACTAATCGTGTGCTTTGAGTATTTCACAGATTCATCCTTGGCACGAGACGTTTTCTTCCCTTTGGAGTGTCATTCAAGACGGTGTAGCTCTTTCGTTTCTCTTTCGGTGGACTAGTTGCGTAGAGGGCACTGTACTATCAAGAGGGGGTCCGCTGGGGTATTGCTTGGGTGGAATCAACACGTACACATCAGCTTCTCACCCTCAGAGCTCTTCCACTTCGTTGGAGAGATCTCTTCTCTCTTTGTGTCCTGTCTGGGCTCCAGCGGTAGTACTGCGCAACCCAGCGGTAGTACCGTTGAGGAGTCACAAGCGGCAGTACCGCTCCACAGCGGTAGTACCGCCGGTGACTCCACAGCAGTACTACCGCTAGCCTGCCTGGCACCACCGCCTCGTCCTCAGCCTCGACGGAGAGATCTTCTCTCTCTTGTCTGTGTCCCAGCAGTAGTACCGCACTACCCAGCGGTAGTACCGCCGAAGGGTCACAAGCGGTAGTACCGCTCCGCAGCGGTACTACCACCGGTGACCCCGTAGCTGTACTACCACTGGGCTGTCTGGCTCCTACCGCCTCGACTCGAGGGCTCTTTTTCTCGTGTCGGGTTTTGCAGCACCAGTTGCGGCAGTAGAGGCGGTAGTACCGTTTTGGAGCGGTAGTACCGCCCTTACCACCGCGGTAGTACCGCGCTGGGTCCAGATCCCTGCTGCTCTCCTCTGCGCGGCAGTACCGCTAGCTGGAGAGGCAGTAACGCTGGCTCAGCGATAGTACCGGCCCCCCTTAGCGGTACTACCGCCCTGTGCGGGGCTGGTTGGTGGGGCAACGGTTGGATTGTTGCCCCCACTATAAAAGGGGATCCCCTTCTTCCCCGTTGACCTATCTCTTCCCCCTCAAGCTCCATTAATGCTCCAAGCTCCATTTTCACCCGATCTATCTCTCTAGCCAATCAAACTTGTTGATTTGCTCGGGAGTGGTTGAGAAGGCCCCGATCTACACTTCCACCAAGGGATTTTCGATTCCCCCACTCATCCCTAGCGGATCTTATTACTCTTGGGTGTTTGAGCACCCTAGACGGTTGAGGTCACCACGGAGCCATAGTCCATTGTGGTGAAGCTTCATGGTATTGTTGGGAGCCTCCGATTAAGTTGTGGAGATTGCCCCAACCTTGTTTGTAAAGGTCCGGTTGCCGCCTTCAAGGGCACCAATAGTGGAATCACGACATCTCGCATTGTGTGAGGGCATGAGGAGAATACGGTGGCCGTAGTGGCTTCTTGGGGAGCATTGTGCCTCCACACCGCTCTAACGGAGACGTACTTCCCCTCAAAAGGAAGGAACTTCGGTAACACATCCTCGTCTTCACCGGATCCACTCTTGGTTATCTCTTACCTTTACTTGTGCAAGCTCTTTAGTGTTACTTCTCTTGCTTGCTTGTTTGCTTGTTGTTATTGCATCATATAGGTTGCACATCTAGACAACCTACTTTGATGCAAAGTTTAATTTGGTAAAGAAAAGTTAAAAATCGTTAGTTGCCTACTCACCCCCCCCCTCTAGTCAACCATATCGATCCTTTCAATTGGTATCAGAGCCTCGTCTCTTTATTAAGGACTTTATTGTCCAAAGAGTATGGTTGATACCGTAGATGGTGTGGAGGAAAACTCCGGTGTGAATCCGACCTCGTCCACGGGCGATGGGGGAACCTCGGTCTCTCATGAGGAGTTCAATGTGGCCTTGGAGACATTGAAAACCTCCATGACGACCGAGGTTGAAAGCATTTTTACTAAATTTCTTGAGGGGCTTAAACTATCCACCGCACCGTTGAAAGTGGGTGACCCCACCGACAAGGTGACGGATGCTATCTTCGACAAGGGGGGAAGCTAGTAGTGAAAAGGCTCCTTCTTCTAGTGGTAAAAATGGCACTGGCATCTTTGCTCATGTGGAACCACCACTTGTTTATGGTGGACCGGTTCCTTCCAATCATTTGAATCATGCCGGTCCTCCCCCTAAGATTATGAAAAATGAGGACTTTGATTCTTGGGTTTACCGCTTTAAACGTCATTTAAATCATGTGAACACTAACCTTTGGAGAATCATTGAAGAAGATTTCTATCCGCATGATCCAAGCAACTTCACTCCTCGAGAAGCCACGGATAATCAATTCAATGAGAATGCTCTCCTCATCATTCAAAATGCAATCCCACCCGAAGACCTACCTCATCTTCGGTCCTTCGCCTTGGCCAAAGACGCATGGATTTGTGTTGTCTCCCTCTACCGGGGAAGCGCAAGCATTCAACGCTCCAACTATGAAGTGGTGCAAGATGAGGCCGATGAGTTTGCAATGAAAGAAGATGAAGAACCTCATGAGCTTTATCGGAGAGTAACCAAACTCGCGGTCTCACTCCGAGATCACGGGAGCAAGGACACGGATGACAATTGGATCAAGCGCAAATTCCTCAAGGCAATGATGCCCTACCACAAGGCCATGTCCTCCGTCATTCGTCAAAGACTGGACTTCCACACTTTGACCTCAAGCGATGTGTTGGATGAGTTTGTGGCCATGAACATCTTGGACAAGACCGCCGACAATGTGGTGCTTCATTCTCAAAGGGCAAAGAAGCCCAACCTTGCATTGAAGGCCAAGCTCTCCGTTGAAGAAGAAGAAGAAGAGGAAGAAGAGGAGAGCAACCTCGAGGATACGAAGTATGCATATCATGAACACATGGCACTCGCTTCAAGGCAATTTTGGAGCAAGAAAAACTTGAGGCCAAACTTTAACAAGAACAACTCAAGTGACATGAAGAGCAAGCAACGTGTAAGGACTTGCTACAATTGTGGCAACGTGAGTCATTTTGTTGCGGAGTGCCCGTATGAGAAGAGAGAAGACAATGGTGGCAAGCTCATCCGAAAGGACAAGGCCAAGTCGTTCCCCAACAAGAGCAACTTCACCAAGAAGACTCCTCCCAAGGCATTTGTGGTACAAGAAGAGTACAATGAGGATGCCGACGATGATGAAGGTGATGAGTCGGTTCCCATGGCCTCCGTTGCCATTGCGATGACTCCACGGGTGTCCCTCTTCGACTCACCCAATGAGAGCATCACCGCCAAATGCCTCATGGCTAAAGCCACCAACAGGGTAACCCCCAACATCAAAACTACCATCATTAATCATCCTTCTCCGATGGATAGCATTAATGAACTTGAGGGAGCGAATGTGGATGCAAATGAGTTTGAGGCATTTATGGGCAAACTTAAGGGAAGATCCAAGAAGCACTTTGTTGCTCTCTTGGAACAGCTTGGTGAAGCCAATGACATGATCGAGGCTCACGAAGACACCATCACTAAGATGGAAGGGCATAGTCGTGACTATGCCGATGAGATTTTGGATCTTTCCAATGCTCTTGAGGAAGAGCGTGGTCTTCGTTTGGCTCTTGAGGAGTCACACAACGTTGATCATGCTAATTAAAAGAAAGATTATGATCATGTCCTCATTGTTTCTCATGTGCTAAACTCCGAGAAGGCCGAACTTGAGGTTGATCTTGCTAGACTCAAAGAGGAGTTTGATCTACTTGACAAGGCTCACAAGGTCTTAAAGGGTGCTCATGCTAGCCTCAAAGAGTCTCATGATCAACTTCAAGTAAAGCTAACCAAGGAAAAAGCCACTTTTCCTCGTATGATGTTAATTGATAATGCAAATGCTACTAACCCGTGTTGTGAGCATGTGCATCTCGTTGAGCAGAATGCTAAGCTAAAGGGGCAACTTGAGAGAGGTCTTGCGACTTGCATACAAGGCAAGAAGAACCTCAACGACCTCTTGATCAACCAAAAGGGAGTTGTGGCCAAGGAAGGGGTTGGGTACGTGTCCGACTCCAAGAACAAGAATAAGAATGACAAGACCAAACGACCTCCTCCTCTCATGCAAACCTTTGTGAAGGAGGGAGAGAGTGCCTCCGAGGAGAAGAAGAATAACAATGAGAAGGGTGGCATTTTCAAAAAGGGCAATGCCACTCCTCGCATCAAAGCCGGCGACTTTAATCCTTCTTATGTGTTATGCCGTGCTAGTGATGGGCATGTCTATGCCAAATTTGTTGGTTCTCCTCATGAATACATTTAATGGTCTATTTGGGTTCCAAAGACCCTTGTTACTAACATCAAAGGACCCAGTACAAAATGGGTACCTAAAACCAAGCATTAATCTCTTGTAGGTGTTTGCTTCCAGTGGGGGATCATGGTTGCTCGATGGCGGAGCTACAAATCATATGACCGGAAGCAAGGACTTGGTGGTGGACGTGCACAAGATTCCATCTATGCCCACCAATGTCGAGTGGGGTGACGCCTCATCCTCTAAGGTATTGGGACTTGGCAAGGTGGTCATCTCTCATGATCTCACGATCGAGGTCATGCTTGTTGAGTCCCTTGCATACAATTTACTTTTTGTTCGTCAACTTGCAATCATGGGCTTTGCCACTTTCTTTGATATCATTACCGTGGCCCTCTTGTGGAGCAAGACTCTTAAAGTAGCCTTTGTTGGGCATGTCGAGAACGGTCTATATGTGATTAACTTTTTGGAGCGACCCACTAAGACCGCGACATGCCTAATGGCTAAAGTTCATGTGGGATGGCTTTGGCATCGCCGTCTAGCCCATGTCAATATGAGATCTTTGCAAAGTCTTCTAAAGGGGGACCATGTCCGTGTACTAATGAATGTTAGTTTTGCTAAAGATCGTGCTTGCAGTGCTTGTATCGAAGGAAAGTTACATGACAAGGCTCACCCTCCCACGACTATCATTTACTCAAAGAGGCCTTTGGAGCTCCTTCACATGGATCTCTTTGGGCCTCCATCCTTCGATAGTCTTGGAGGTAGGAAGTATTGCTTGGTGATTGTGGATGACTACTCAAGATACACGTGGGTGTATTTCTTCAAGAGGAAGAGCGAGACCCAACAAACCGTCATTGACTTTGCAAATGAAGCACAACGTCAACACAATGCAAAGATCTTGACAATAAGAAGTGACAACGGCACCGAGTTCAAGAACTACACCTTGGATGAGTTTCTTAGTGATGAGGGGATCAAGCATCAATATTCCGCACCTTACACCCCTCAACAAAACGGTGTTGCGGAGAGGAAGAACCGGACGTTGATGGATGCGGCAAGGACCATGATGGCGGAGTTCAAGTCTCCGTACAACTTTTGGGCCGAAGCCATCAACACCATGTGTCATGCATCCAATCGGCTCTACCTCCGCAAGGGCTTGAACAAGCCTCCATATGAGATACTCACCGGTAACAAGCCCAACCTCAAGTACTTTCGGGTGTTCAGGTGTAAGTGTTTCATTCTCAAGAAATGTGTTCGGTTGTCTAAATTTGAGGCTAGAGCTTATGAGGGCATATTTGTTGGTTATGCTACAAACTCTCATGCTTACTGTGTCCTCAATAAATCCATGGGACTTATTGAGGAGACATGTAACGTGGAGTTTGATGAGAATAACGGCTCCCAAGTGGAGCAAAGTGGCACTTGTGATGTAGGTGATGAAATTCCCCTCAAGCCATACGAAGAATGGGTGTTGGTTTTATCCTACCCATTGAGGAACCCCTTGTGGCCGAAGGAGAAGGACAATACTCCACTCAAGTGGAACCATCACCAACCCAAGGCCCACACGCTTCTGAAGAACAACATGAAGGCCCTCGTCCTCAAGAACATGACCAAGGGCAAGATCATGCTCAAGACGGTGTTGACACATCAAGTGATGCTGAAGGTCAAGTTCTCTCCTCCGAGCAAGTTCAAGAACAAGAACAAGCTCAAGACGATGCTCAAGATGATCAAGTGTGAAAGTGCGTTATATCGACTAGAGGGGGGGTGAATAGGCGATTTTTATGGAAGTCTTCAAAACGTGAGAGTTGTGAAGACAAATAGTGAAGATCATGCCTATTACTATGCAGCGGAAGTTAGATTACACTAGGCCAGCCATGGTCATGTATTCAATAGAGTGAAAGCGCAATGACAAACAGCTTCAGTGTAATAAGGATCAGGTAGGAAGAAGTTATGAAGCCGAACAGATCATACATTCATGTTGTGAAGACAAAAGATAAAGCAAGCATGCAATGGCTTCACAATGAATAACTGTAAGTGAAAGGAAGTGAAGATGAAACCAGTGACACGTTGAAGACAATGATTTGTTGGACTAGTTCCAGTTGCTGTGACAACTGTACGTCTGGTTGGAGCGGCTAGGTATTTAAACCAAAGGACACACAGTCCCGGACACCCAGTCAAGGACACTTAGTCCAAGACACCCAGTCCTCACCGTTTTCTCCTTGAGCTAAGGTCACACAGACCTCGCCCAATCACTCAGGTAAGTCTTCAAGGTAGACTCCCAAACCTTCACAGACTTCGTTCACTGACAATCCACAATTTCTCTTGGATGCTCAGAACGCAACGCCTAACCGTCTGGAGGATGCACAGTCCTCAAGTGTAATAAGTCTTCAAATCACACAGACACGAAGACTTAAGTGATGCCCAATTTACTCTGGCTCTGGGTGGTTAGGGCTTTTCTCCTCACTGGGAATTTTTCTTTCAAAGGCTTCGAGGTGGGTTGCTCTCAAATGACAAAAGCCGTGCACTGAAATCTGAGCAGCCAACCGTTTATGGTTGTGGGGGGTGGACTATTTATAGCCACTTGGCAACCCGACCTGATCTGTCCAAAATGACCCTGGGTCACTGAGGAACTGACACGTGTACCAACGGTCGAATTTTGAACTCACACGGCAACTTTACTTGGGCTACAAGTAAAGCTGACTTGTCTGGCTCTGGACAAGATTTTCTCTCAAAGTCTTCGCTCGAAGACATAGGATTTGAATTAGGCATCACTACAGTCATTCTGACTGGTTCTTTTGGACCCCACTTAACAGTACGGTGATTCCTATGACACTACATAAATGAAATAAAACTATGAAGGATCTAAGTCTTCGAGTTCCATAAGCTTCATAGGGAGTCTTCTCATGTCATTGTCTTCAATATGAATATCTTCATAAACCACCATTGTCTTCAATGTCTTCGTACATTTTTAGGGGTCATCTCTGGTAATAAAACCGAATCAATGAGGGACTTCTACCTGTGTTTTCCTGCAATTCTCACAAACACGTTAGTCCCTCAACTAGGTTTGTCGTCAATACTCCAAAACCAACTAGGGGTGGCACTAGATGCACTTACAATCTCCCCCTTTTTGGTGATTGATGACAAACTAGTTGAAGTTTTCAACGGGGAACATAATTTGTGAAATAGTAAAGGAATTTGTCTTCATAAGTTGCAAGGGCTCCCCCTGAAGATGTGCATATAAGTAATTTGCCTTTTGAATGCAAATGCACATGGCAGGTTGTACTTGTGGAGATCCACTTCAACTTATGATGACAATCCACTATGCATGTGAAAGTATATGAAGATAATGACATGCATAATGGAAAATGGACGTCTGCAGTTAGAGATGAGTGCGGAATTTATCGTCGCACATGCGGAATTTATCTTCGCATAACGGAGTGACAAGCAGGTAGCAGACGGCCATCAAGGCTAAGTGTTACAATTCAAAGAAGCAAATGTAGCAAAAACGGGAGTTGTAAGCACGAAGCAAAATGTAGCAAAATATAGTGGCACCCGCCCAAAGTGACCCGCACATGATGAAGACTATAAACATCATGCTTCTCCCCCTTTTGTCAGTGATGACCAAAAAGGTTTGAAGACATAGAGTTTTCTACGCGTTCCCAGGCGCAGCAGGGTCGGTGGAGTTGTTTGGTGGCGGTGCAGATGAGCTTGGTGCAGATTCGACGTGTGTTGAAGCAGGTGGAGATGATGTCGCATCGTCGTCTTCTTCAATAATCCGGGCAGACACGGTGGCAGCAGAAGAAGAGAATTCTGACTCTTCAAGTGATGGTGTGCTTCGCATCACCGCTCTTCTTGGAGGCGTGGAGTCAAATTGGAATCTCTCTCTGAAGCCATCCTCTTGCAGTTCAGCTTCATTGCTCATCATGGTGAGGCCTTTCCAAGTGCGGCGACAGGTCTCGTGTGCGACAAACGCATTTTTGGTTGCCAGATTTCTGATGCGATTGACGTCTTGCATGATGCTTCTCATCTGCCGTTTGATCCAGTCGTGATGCCTATCTTGCTTTTGGTGAAGAGCCACAAGAAGCTCTCGGTCATTAAGTGTTCGAACGCGCTACTTGGGTCTCTTGGCAGCTGTGCTGTCAGTGGCTTCAGTTGATGCAGGGGCACGTGTGGTGCCAGCCATTGGATACACTTGGGAGAGAGCTTCAACACCTTCAATATTTTGAGTGAAGCTATGGCGTTCTGCATTTTGAAGACTTAATGGTTGCTTGCCAGGCTCTGGATATATTGCTTCAGCAGATGTGTCCACATTTGGCAAGAATATCCTATGGTTGCAGGCTGAGGGTTGATAGGAGATTGCAGAGTGAAGCTTGATCAGCCTCATAACCCAAGGAGCATAGAACTTTAATCCAAACAGTTCTGAGGCAGACGCTGCAAAGTGACGGATGAAGAGATCCTATGCATTGAAGCATTTGCCATGTAGAATGCAGAAGATGAGAGTCTTCATTGCACCATCAATTGTAGCATATCGAGAGTGTCCCTTTACAGGCCATAGAGTCCGCCTTATGATATGATATATTGTTCTGGGCAGGTACTCTAAGTCTTCAACGAAGAATCTAGTTGGATAGGGTGCATTCGGAGGCAGTGGCTTCATCATTGAGAGCATCTGACTCATATCTGGCTCAGGACGCTGAAATATGCTCTCAATTGCTTCAGCATGGAGTTGGCACCCTTCTTCAAAGAATTCGCCAGGAGTGGGAAGGCCGGTAAGCTCAATTAGGTCGAAAGCATTGGCTTCATGATGGATATTGCCTGTCATCCACTCCAGAATCCATGTCTTCGGATCTCTGTTATAGCCTTTGATATGCACAGTGGCATAGAACTGGAGCAGAAGCTCTTCGTTCCAGTGCTCTTCATCAGTGATAAATGGCAACAAACCCACTTGCTTGAAGCAATCCAGTGCTTCTTCCAGACCAGGCAGACCAGCAACAGCTTCAACCTCAAGGCGCTTGTGAGGAAAGATGCGGCCTTGGTTGTAAAGGATGCATGAATAATAGCTGCGCTGTTGATGGCTCCAGAACCTATCTGATACAATCCGTTCCCTTGAATAAGGGTTCTTGGAGCGGTCGAAAAACGTGTTATCGGCCCTGAAGCCGTTGATGCTGAAGGAACCAGGAGCTGATGCAGGACCTGGGAACCTTGGCAGTCATGGGATCGGCTTCTGGACCTGGGGTCTGTACGCAATATGATAGTTGAATTGTGGTCCTGCAGCAGACTCAGGCACAGAATGTTCAGGAGCAGTAGCTTCATTGTCTTCTGAAGCTATTGTTGGGTTGGGCTCCACATTTGCTTCGGCGTTGTTTGTGGCAGCCTCAACATTTGCAGACTCAGGCACGTTCTCCTGGAGAACTGCTTCTTGTTGGTGTGGGGGAGTTGGAGCTTGTGGTATCTCTGCATGCTCTTCGGCTGATGCAGCCGGAATGTCGTCAGCAGCCTGAGCCCTTGGCCCTTTGCGAAGCCTACGGAATTTGGGCGACGCTTGTGGAGTTGCAGTGGGCTGTGGCTCATCTTCTTCCTGTGGGCGATCTGCCCATGATGCTGCTTGTGTGATTGGCGTCAAGGGACGACCAATACTGATCAGTTCGCTTGTCTCAAGCTGAGGAAGGGCTGCATCACCTTGCACATTGTCTTGGAGACCAATGTCTTCAGCAGCGTAGGGTTCGTCTGCTGGAATGTCTTCAGTGTTGGGTTCATGCACAGTCAACTGACGATCTGTGTCAGGATAGCGGACGCAGAGGGGTTCAATTATCAGGGGCTCTGTGGGAGCAGCCCGAGATTTCTTGGTCTTGCGCTTCTTGATGATGGGTTCAGAAGGAGAGGCTTCAGAATGTTTTCTATTCTTAGCTTCAGCCTCTGCAGTCCGTGTCTTCTTGTGCTATGAGGGGGTTGATCGACTCTTTGGCTTCGAGCCAGTCGTTGCAGCGGGGAAGACAATCGGAGCAGTTTCTGACCTTGGCGCTTCAGGTTCGGGCACAGCCGCCTTCTTTTTCTTCTTCGCGGCCATCCTGGGTCAATGCCGGGACGCCCAAGTGCCTTGCACTTTTCTGCCTCATTGTAGGCTTGCACGCAGCGATCAGCCAAAGTCTTCATGCGTTCTCGCGAGCCTTGAGCTTCAGCACGCGTCTTCAGGAAGTTCTCTTTCAGCTCGTGCAACATGATCTTGAAGTTTTTCACTTCTTGCACACTGAGCTTGGCCACGTGCTTCTTGAACTGAGCCTTTTCATGATCAATTTTCTGCTTCAGTTCTACAATTCGCTGGGCTATTGCAAGTTCTGAAGCAATTGCACCTTGAAAGGCAACGCTGAGGCCTATGGGTATCTGCAGATCATTGAAGCTTATGTCTGGTGTATCAAACCATTCATCGATGAAGTTGTGGATGATGGCGACATCAAACAGAGGCAGATTGTTGAAGATTTCAGCCTCCTCCTTGCTCTTGATGAGCTGCTCAAGAGCATCATCTCCAAGATCTTCATCGCTTGAGAGATCAATGGCTTCGCAGCGCAGAATGTCAGCAGCTGTGAGCTCTTTGCCTGTGTGTGGCTGAGGCTTCTTGGCTTCTAGGGGCTTGGACACTCGTGATAAGCCTTCTGACTGCACACTGGCTTCAGGAGGTGCAGTTGCTAAAGGCTTCACTCTTACGATCTTGGGAGAAGCGGCTGGCTTTGAAGCTTTTGGAGCTTTTGGCTTCTTCTGCTTTGGCTTCGGAGCAGCAGGGGCGTCATCTGACTCAGTATCTGCTGGAGGGTCATTCACAGCAGTCCCTTGGACTAGGATGCGAGTGATGAGGCCTGCAAGATTGGCATACGGCCCGATGATATTGGGATCGGCGTTGCGTGTGCCATCTGCCCTTGGTGAGGAGGGACCAGGGTTGAAGTCAATCCCAAATTTCTTCTTGTTTATCTTTGCTGACTGTTGTGCAAACTGAAAGTTGCGCTTGAAGAGATTATCATCGCGGCACCAGAGAAGTGATGACGGATGTGCCTCAGCTGGCTGTGGTCCTCTCACCATGCATGGATAGAAGCCTTGAGCAATGGCTTCGACTCTGGACCTGGGTACAAGATTTTTGTATAGTACGTCTCCCCACGGTCTTTTGATGGCGCACTTCTCCGCATATTCCTGAGTGACGAAGCGGTAGTGGAACCATTGCTCTGCCCAATATCTTCGAATCCATTGGATTCGTGTCTTGCGCTGACCATAGCTTTCTTCAGGATCAGTTTTGTACATCTCTGCCAATTCATCAGGCAGATCTTTGGACGTTTCACCACGTCGCTGTCTGCCTCCCTTCCTTGCTGCTGTTTCTGAAGCCATGAATAACTTGGAAGGCTTCAAGAGGTTCAAAGGCTTCAAAGTCTTCCTTTTGCAAGAACTGGCTTCAGGAGAGTTGATGTGATGCTGTAAGTACTCTGCAAATGAATGCAGACTATGAGAACCAAAGGATTCTCCCACGGACATGTACCTGTGACAGCATTAAGGTGCGAGGGAAGGGGAAGAGGTCATATGCATTCTCAGAAGATTTTGAAGATAAATCGGTTTAGAAGACATAGACCTCATTGTGCGAAGACATTCACTCACAGATAAGAAGTTGGTTCCAGATTTGTACGAACCCACAGATCAGTACAAGTGAGGAATCTAACTACCTTATGAAGCACAAGTGAATATACTAGGCATGTCATGAGATGTAGCGAGATAACTAACTGATGTGAAGAGAAACTCCTTATGGCAGAAAGTGACTGAACTAAGGGATCAAAAGAGGCTGTCAAAAGAGGTTTTATTTACCACACTTGGAACTGCTAGACGAAGTGAGAGTTGAGGCCGAGCAGTTCGATCCTCCGTGCCCTAACTTGGCGACGGAAGACACCTACGGCGACGGCGGAGAGAGCGATGTCCGCTGTCGGCGTGAAAACGGCATCGGAGAGGTTGCGGCAGTGAAGCGCTTCGTTGCCGGCGTCGTCGAGTGCTAGCGGTGGCGCTAGGGTTCGTGCGAGGGTGGAAGAAGGAGATAATGACCGCAGTGAATCGTATATTTATAGGGATAGAGGCGGCACTGCGCTATTACACAGGTACCCCTGGCGGTTCGCATTTGAGGCACGCGTGGCCAGTTAGAGGACGATTGGGATTTGTTCCATGTACCACGCACGCCTAAATTGTCGGGCGGGCGTTCCTGCTTCTCCGGATCTTATGTGGAGGAATGAGCATTAAAAACGGACTTTTATGGTTGTCACTATGTCTTCAGCTGACAAGGACACAGTGAAGACATTTGACAGTTACAACAGAATGCATATGACTTGGAGAGATAGAGTTTGAGATAGAAAGCATAGATAGGTTAGGGTCCGATCACATTCACTTAGTTCAAAAGATTCAACCAAGAAGACATAGCTATAAGTGAATGCTGTAGAGGACAGAACATCAGTACATATATATCCATATAATCAACGCAGTGAAGATAATCATGAAGACATATTGAGAATGAAACCAAACCAATTGTGAAGACATTGAGAGGTAACGCCATGAGAGAAACACTTCAAAATGGAACATTTGGTGGTGGCGTTACCCACGGTATAGGAAGTATTAGACCCAGACACGGCGCACAATTATCGTGGCGCTCCGAAGTCAAATTCCACATTAATGTATTCACACTTAGAACGTACGTCTTCATTGTTTGAAGATATACGCTACTTCGTGTGTTGCACATCTAAGTCATCAATATGCTTAAGTGTTAGGATGTGTGCCTGATCACAGGACATTTGAGGATTCCAAGATATTTAGCTCACACCGTAACTTGCAAAATCTCTTCTCATCCAAGGGCTTTGTGAAGATATCTGCCAATTGCTCTTCAGTGTTGACGTGTATGATATCAATGTCTTCCTTCACAACATGATCTCTGAGAAAGTGATGACGAATTTCAATGTGCTTTGTCTTCGAGTGCTGAACTGGGTTGTTGGCAATCTTGATGGCGCTTTCGTTGTCGCAGTAAAGTGGCACTTGCTTCAGATGAATGCCATAATCCTTGAGTGTTTGCTTCATCCACAGAAGCTGAGCGCAGCAAGATCCAGCAGCAATGTATTCAGATTCAGCAGTGGAGAGTGATAAACAGTTCTGCTTCTTTGAAGACCAACATACAAGTGATCGTCCCAGAAAGTGACATGTGCCTGATGTAGACTTGCGATCAACTTTGTCACCAGCATAATCAGCATCCGAAAATCCAACTAAATCAAACTCTGAGCCCTTTGGATACCATAATCCTAGAGTTGGGGTGTGAGCCAAATATCAAAGAATTCGCTTCACAGCTAAGTGATGCGACTCCTTTGGTGTCGCTTGAAATCGAGCACACATGCAAACACTAAGCATGATATCTGGCCTAGATGCACATAAATAAAGCAAAGACCCAATCATGGAGCGGTATACCTTTTGATCGAACTCTTTACCATTGTCGTCGGGACCCAGATGATGCTTGGCTGGCATTGGTGTTGTGAAGCCTTTGCAGTCTTGCATACCGAACTTCTTCAGGCACTCTTTAAGATATTTCTCTTGAGATATGAAGATGCCGTTGCGTTGTTGCCGTATTTGAAGACCGAGAAAGAACTTCAGCTCCCCCATCATGGACATCTGATATTGCTCTTGCATCATATATCCAAACTCTTCACTATACTTCTGATTGGTGCAGCCGAAGATAATGTCATCCACATATATTTGGCACACAAACAGTTCACCATCATATGTCTTCGTGAAAAGAGTGGGATCCAGGGAACCAGGTATGAAGCCTTTGCTTTTCAGAAAGTACTTGAGTGTATCATACCAGGCCCTAGGGGCTTGTTTGAGGCCATACAGTGCCTTGTTGAGCTTGTATACCATATCAGGATGTTTTGGATTTTCAAAGCCAGGTGGTTGTGCAACATACACTTCTTCTTCAATCTTGCCATTGAGAAATGCACTTTTCACATCCATCTGATAGAGAAGTATGTTATGATGATTTGCATAGGCCAGCAGTATGCGTATGGCTTCAAGCCTAGCCACAGGAGCAAATGTTTCATCGAAGTCAATGCCCTCCACTTGAGTATATCCTTGAGCAACGAGACGAGCTTTGTTTCTGACAACTTGACCATGCTCATCTTGCTTGTTGCGGTATATCCATTTGGTGCCTATTATGTTGTGCTTCCGTGGATCAGGACGCTTAACCAGTTCCCATACATTATTCAGCTCAAACTGTTGAAGCTCTTCTTGCATAGCTTGAATCCATTCAGGTTCCATGAAGGCTTCTTCAACTTTCTTGGGTTCTGATATTGAGACGAATGCGAAATGCCCACAGAAGTTTGTTAGCTGAGTTGCCCTTGAACGAGTGAGTGGACCAGGTGCATTGATGTTGTCCAGTATTTTGTCAATTTGTACTTCATTTGCAACACGAGGGTGTGTGGGGCGAAGGCTTTGCTCTTGCTGATCTATGTGGTCATTTGAAGGTATATCGTCAGGCTGAGCATTGTCTTCATGTGGATCAGGTGCTGAGCTGATAAGTTCTTCTTCAGGATGAGCTTCAGAAGGTACAATTTCTCCAGTTCCCATAAGCTTGATTGATTCATTTGCTGGAACTTCATCTAGCACATTTGGCAATTGCTCTCTTTGTGATCCATTGGTTTCATCAAATCGCACATCCACTGTTTCAACCACTTTGTAGTGGAAGAGATTGAAGACTCTGTAGGAGTGTGAATCCTTTCCATATCCAAGCATGAAGCCTTCATGTGCTTTTGGTGCAAACTTTGAGGTGTGGTGTGGGTCCTTGATCCAGCATTTTGCGCCAAATACTCTGAAATAACTGACATTTGGCTTCTTGCCAGTTAGGAGTTCATAGGATGTCTTGTTCAGAAGCTTGTGAAGATAAACACGATTGATTGTATGGCATGCAGTATCAATGGCTTCAGTCCAGAACTTTCTTGGAGTCTTGTATTCATCTAGCATTGTTCTGGCCATCTCAATGAGTGTTCTGTTCTTGCGTTCGACGACGCCATTCTGCTGTGGCGTGTATGGAGCTGAGAATTCATGTGTGATGCCCAAGGTATCCAGATATGTATCAAGGCCAGTGTTCTTGAATTCAGTGCCATTGTCACTTCTGATGTGCTTTATCTTGGCGCCAAAATTGTTCATAGCTCGATTTGTGAAGCGTCTGAAGACATCCTGCACTTCATTCTTGTAAAGGATTATGTGCACCCAAGTATATCTAGAATAATCATCAACAATTCGAAGCCATAGAGGCATGCAGAAGTAGTAAAAGTTGAGTAGTGAGTGGGACCGAAAAGATCCATGTGGAGCAGTTCGAAGGGTTGAGTAGTGGTCATGATTGTCTTCGAAGGATGTTTTGCCCTTGTCATCTTCCCTGCTTCACAGGCACCGCATAAGTGATCTTTCTTGAACTTGACGCCCTCGATGCCTATGACGTGCTTTTTCTTCGCAAGGGTGTGGAGGTTCCTCATGCCAGCATGCCCAAGCCTTCGATGCCAAAGCCAGCATTCTGAAGCTTTTGCAAGAAGACATACTGCAAGTTGTGGTCCTGCTGAGAAATCTACCACATACAAATCACCTTTCCTATACCCTTCAAACACTAGAGATTTGTCAGATTCCATTAGCACCAGGCAGCGATATTTGCCAAACATTACAATCATATTCAAATCGCAAAGCATTGAGACAGACATTAAGTTGAAGCCAAGGGATTCAACAAGCATGACTTTATCCATGTGTTGATCCTTTGAGATTGCAACTCTACCTAGACCCAATACCTTACTTTTACCAGTGTCAGCGAATGTAATGTGGCTCTTGTCGGATGGACGTAAAGTTGAGTCCATAAGAAGGCTTCTTCTGCCAGTCATGTGATTTGTACACCCACTGTCAGTAATCCATTCTGAAGACTTTGAAGTCGCTGGTGTCGTACCCTACAGTGCAGTTAGGGGGATAGGCTTCACGAAGAGTGTTGTGAAGCATAAACATTTGACGAACCAGTGGGTTATGAAAACTTAGATCCAGATTAGGACTAATGGGGAGAATAGCATGCGATTCAGGAACGAAGTACATAATGATGCCATTTGGGCAGTTTATCTTGCGCCCCACAAGATTTTTATGGTCCCCAGCAATAGCGTCAGACGATTTTGTTTTTGTGCTGGAGACCTTTCCCTGCAAAAGAGAGTTAAGCTTTCTTAACCACCCACATCTTCAAGGGTGGCTTAGAAGCTATGAGTCTAAGTGCAGCATCTGAGAATTTTGGCTTTGAAGCCTTAGCAAATAGTCTAGCAGGGGGACAATAATACTCATAGGCATAAGCAGAATAATTTTTGGTCATATGAACATGATGGTTCGATGAACCGCTCTCATATTCATATGCCTGAGTGTGGTTTCCCTGCAAAACATTTGCGTTAGTGTGACTCAGGTGAGTCCTCTGTCTGTATGAAGCCTTTGGACCGAGGTTTGTCTTCTTCAAGTGAGGTGTCATGAAGACATTCACAGGAAGATTTTCCAGACATGTTTTCGGAACCCAGATCTTCTTCATAGGCGGTCCATTCCTGCAGTTAGTACCAATGTACCTGGCAAACACTTCACCATTCTGATTCTTAAACAGTTTATAGTTTGCATCAAAGGATTCATCAATGATAATTGGGTTAGCACTAGTGAAGCCAGATAAATTGGATGGATCTGCTGAAAGTTCCTTTGCAGCAACCCATGTAGTTTTGGGGTACTGCTCAGGTTTCCAGTAAGAGCCATCTGCATTGATTTTCCTCACGAACCCAACACCCTCTTTCCTAGGGTTTCGGTTCAGAATCTGCTTCTTAAGGACATCACATAATGTTTGATGCCCTTTCAGACTTTTGTACATCCCTGTTTCAAGCAATGTCTTCAACCTAGCATTCTCATCAGCAATAGCAGTGGTATCCTCAGCAGAGGGGTTAGTTGCCACATCAACAGTTGAAGATATTGGAACAGTAGTAGCAGTGGAACATTCAGCAACAGAATTAGCATTATTACGCTCAATGCATTTAAGACATGGTGGTTCAAATCCTTCCTGAGCGGGACTGATCTGTTCGGCGCGAAGTGACTCGTTTTCCTTTTGAAGATCTTCATGAGCCACCCTCAATTTCTCAAGTTCTTGCTTCCTTTGAAGATAGTCATAGGAAAGCTTTTCATGAGTTGTTGAGAGAGTATCATGACGATCTTCAAGTTCCTGATACTTAACGTGAAGGTTTTTTATGTCTTCAATTAAGGATTCAGATCGAGTCATTTCAGCACCCAACAGATCACCGCTTCTGTCTAACAGTTTTTGAATGTGTTCCATAGCTTTCTGTTGTTCAGTTGCAATTTTAGCAAGTGTTTTGTAGCTAGGTTTTGAATCACATTCAGAGTCATCGTCACTGGATGTTTCATAGCGAGTGGTGCATGTGTTTACCTTGGCACCGCGTGCCATGAAGCAGTAGGTAGGAGTGGAGTCGTTCTTGTCATTTGCGTCGGTGTCGGTGATGCAATTATTGTCTTCAGTGTTGAAGATGGACTTGGCGACGTATGCTGTAGCCAGACTCGTAATGCCAGAATCAGACTCCTCCTCAGATTCCACCTCTGCCTCCTCAGATGCGAATTCCTCCTCTGAATCCATCTCCTTGCCTACAAACGCACGCGCCTTGCCAGTTGAGCTCTTCTTGTGTGATGAAGACTTTGATGAAGACTTGGAAGAAGACTTTGAGTTTTTCTTCTTTTTCTTGTCGTCAGAATCATATTCCTTGCTCTTCTTCTTCCTTCTATTCTCATTGTCCCACTATGGACACTCAGAGATGAAGTGCCCAGTTTTCTTGCACTTGTGACATGTTTTCTTCTTGTAGTCATGAGCAGAAGCTTCATCATTCCTTGAGCTTGATCGTGAAGATTTTCTGAAGCCTTTCTTCTTGGTGAATTTTTGAAACTTCTTCACTAGCATTGCAAGTTCTCTTCCAATGTCTTCAGGATCATCAGAACTGCAGTCAGATTCTTCTTCAGATGAGGAAACAGCTTTTGCCTTCAAGGCACGAGTTCGCCCATAGTTTGGACCGTAGATATCTCTTTTCTCAGAAAGCTGAAACTCATGTGTGTTGAGCCTCTCAAGTATGTCAGACGGATCGAGTGTCTTGAAATCAGGACATTCTTGAATCATCAGGGCCAGAATGTCAAACGAACTATCAAGTGATCTCAGCAGCGTCTTGACGATTTCATGTTTGGTGATCTCAGTAGCGCCGAGGGCTTGAAGCTACATTTGTGATGTCAGTGAGCCGATCAAAGGTGTGCTGGACATTCTCATTGTCATTTCGTTTGAAGCGGTTGAAGAGATTGCGAAGGACACTGATTCTTTGATCTCTCTGGGTTGATATGCCTTCATTAACTTTGGAGAGCCAATCCCAGACCAGTTTGGATGTCTTCAAGGCACTCACACGGCCATACTGTCCTTTGGTCAGATGACCACAGATGATATTCTTGGCAGTAGAGTCCAGTTGAACGAACTTCTTGACATCAGCAGCAGTGACACCTTCTCCAGCCTTGGGAACGCCATTTTCGATGACATACCATAGGTCGACGTCAATGGCTTCAAGATGCATGCGCATCTTATTCTTCCAGTAGGGATATTCAGTTCCATCGAAGACGGGACAAGCAGCGGAGACTTTGATTATCCTTGCAGTCGACATAGCTAAAACTCCAGGTGGTTAAACCAAATCACACAGAACAAGGGAGCACCTTGCTCTGATACCAATTGAAAGTGCGTTATATCGACTAGAGGGGGGGTGAATAGGCGATTTTTATGAAAGTCTTCAAAACGTGAGAGTTGTGAAGACAAACAATGAAGATCATGCCTATTACTATGCAGCGGAAGTTAGATTACACTAGGCCAGCCATGGTCATGTATTCAATAGAGTGAAAGCGCAATGACAAACAGCTTCAGTGTAATAAGGATCAGGTAGGAAGAAGTTATGAAGCCGAACAGATCATACATTCATGTTGTGAAGACAAAAGATAAAGCAAGCATGCAATGGCTTCACAATGAATAACTGTAAGTGAAAGGAAGTGAAGATGAAACCAGTGACACGTTGAAGACAATGATTTGTTGGACCAGTTCCAGTTGCTGTGACAACTGTACGTCTGGTTGGAGCGGCTAGGTATTTAAACCAAAGGACACACAGTCCCGGACACCCAGTCAAGGACACTTAGTCCAAGACACCCAGTCCTCACCATTTTCTCCTTGAGCTAAGGTCACACAGACCTCGCCCAATCACTCAGGTAAGTCTTCAAGGTAGACTCCCAAACCTTCACAGACTTCGTTCACTGACAATCCACAATTTCTCTTGGATGCTCAGAACGCAACGCCTAACCGTCTGGAGGATGCACAGTCCTCAAGTGTAATAAGTCTTCAAATCACACAGACACGAAGACTTAAGTGATGCCCAATTTACTCTGGCTCTGGGTGGTTAGGGCTTTTCTCCTCACTGGGAATTTTTCTTTCAAAGGCTTCGAGGTGGGTTGCTCTCAAACGACAAAAGCCGTGCACTGAAATCTGAGCAGCCAACCATTTATGGTTGTGGGGGGTGGACTATTTATAGCCACTTGGCAACCCGACCTGATCTGTCCAAAATGACCCTGGGTCACTGAGGAACTGACACGTGTACCAACGGTCGAATTTTGAACTCACACGGCAACTTTACTTGGGCTACAAGTAAAGCTGACTTGTCTGGCTCTGGACAAGATTTTCTCTCAAAGTCTTCGCTCGAAGACATAGGATTTGAATTAGGCATCACTACAGTCATTCTGACTGGTTCTTTTGGACCCCACTTAACAGTACGGTGATTCCTATGACACTACATAAATGAAATAAAACTACGAAGGATCTAAGTCTTCGAGTTCCATAAGCTTCATAGGGAGTCTTCTCATGTCATTGTCTTCAATATGAATATCTTCATAAACCACCATTGTCTTCAATGTCTTCGTACATTTTTAGGGGTCATCTCTGGTAATAAAACCGAATCAATGAGGGACTTCTACCTGTGTTTTCCTGCAATTCTCACAAACACGTTAGTCCCTCAACTAGGTTTGTCGTCAATACTCCAAAACCAACTAGGGGTGGCACTAGATGCACTTACAAAGTGACCACTCCTCGTCTCACCCCCGAGGAGGATTTGGAGCGTCATGCCGCCAAGGTTGCTTCCAAGCTCTCCACCAAGGATCATCACATGACGAATGTGCTTGGAAGCTTAAGAAAGGGGGTAAGCACTCGTAGACAATTAGCAAACTATTGTGAGCATCACGCGTTTGTCTCTTGTGTCGAACCCCATAAGGTCTATGAGTCGCTAGAAGATCCGGATTGGCTCAATGCCATGCATGAAGAACTCAACAACTTCGAGCGCAACAAAGTGTGGAGATTGGTGCCAAGACCGACGGGGAACCACAATGTCATTGGAACCAAGTGGATATTTAAGAACAAGCAAGATCCCCATGGGATTATCATTCGCAACAAGGCTCGTTTGGTAGCACAAGGCTACTCCCAAGTCGAGGGTATCGACTACGGTGAAACCTTTGCTCCCGTTGCTCGTCTTGAATCCATTCGCATGTTGATTGCATATGCTTCTCATCATAACTTTAAGTTACAACAAATGGATGTGAAGAGTGCTTTTCTTAATGGTCCTATTAATGAATTGGTTTACGTCAAGCAACCCCCCGGGTTCGAGGATCCCTACTTTCTTGATCATGTGTATCAACTCGATAAGGCACTCTATGGCCTTAAACAAGCCCCACATGCGTGGTATGACCACCTTACCGAGTTGTTACAAGACCGTGGTTTTGAAGTTGGGCTAATCGACCCCACTCTTTTTACTAAGAAGGTCAAAGGGGAGTTTTTTGTGTGCCAATTATATGTTGATGATATTATCTTTGGTTCACCTAACAAAGCTTTCAATGAGGAATTTGCCGCTCTCATGACCTCAAAGTTCGAGATGTCTTCCATGGGAGAGTTGAAGTTCTTTCTAGGGTTTGAAGTGAAGCAAAGAAGAGAAGGAACCTTCATCAACCAAGCCAAATACACTCAAGACATGCTCAAGAGATTCAAGCTAAGTGACATCAAGCCGTCTTCCACTCCAATGCCCACCAAGTGCCAACTTGACATAGATCCCAATGGTAAAGCGGTGGATCAAAAGGTATATCGCTCCATGATTGGATCCTTGCTTTACCTTTGTGCATCTAGACCGGATATCATGTTGAGTGTGGGAATTTGTGCACGGTTTCAAGCCGCACATAAGGAAAGTCACTATGTGGCGGTCAAACGAATCTTTCGATATTTGGCTCATACCCCAAACTTTGGCTTATGGTACCCAAGAGGATCAAACTTCAAGCTTGTAGGGTACTCGGATTCCGTTGGGCGGGAGACAAAGTGGATAGGAATTCCACTTCCGGAGGGTGCCAATTCCTTGGTTTCTCTTTGGTAAGTTGGTCTTCCAAAAAGCAAAGTTCTGTGTCTCTCTCGTCCACCGAAGCGGAGTATGTAGCGCCCGGTAGTTGTTGTGCACAACTCCTATGGATGAGGCAAACTTTAAAGGATTACAGTGTCACTTGTGACAAAGTGCCTCTTTGGTGTGACAATGAAAGTGCCATCAAGATCTCTCTCAACCCGGTGCAACACTTCAAGACGAAGCATATTGAGATTCGGTATCACTTCATCCGGGATCACATTAGGCGAGGAGAGATCGAGCTCAACTATGTCAACACACTCATGATAACCTTGCAGATATTTTCATCAAAGCCCTTGGATGAAGCAAGATTTTGCGAGTTAAGGCATGAGCTAAATATCATTAATTCGAGCAATGTGTCTTGAACCCTTGCACACCCCACCATGCTCAATTTGTTGTCTAGTTTAGGTGTAGGCATGGGCATAGGGGGAGTGTTGTTCTCTCAATGAACTCTCCCTCCCCCCATTATGCATAAATTGATCAAGTCTTTCACTTTAGCCATTGTTGATGGTACTTGTGTTTCAAAGACGAGTTTTGGTCATGGGTCCAAGGTTAAAATCTTCGTGGCGCCATACCTCTTGACTCAAACATAGGTGGCCTCGGCCACCGCCCTCTCTTGAAGAGGTGTGTCTTGGCCGTTTGCTGGTGTGCTTTCTCTTCTTGCCTTTTTGTTTTTCCTTCGAGCTAAGCCATGTAGTTTGGTTGCCGTGGCGTGCTGGGCGGTACTACCGCTGGTGGTGCGCGGTACTACCGCTTATAAGCGGTACTACCGCCCCCTAGCGCGGTACTACCGCTGAGGGACGGGACCAGGGGATTATATCGGGGCAGGGGGAGGTTTCTTCTCCCCCATACCCATTCGCTTCGCCCCCTCTTTCCTCTTCCTCTCTCCAGCCTCACCTCGCCGCGGGAGGGCTCCAGCGGATCTTCGTCTCCAGGGCGTCCCTCTCCATTTCCTTCGGTGGAGTCGATCCCCACCTCGTTCTCTTGCCATGGATGTCGGTATTGCCCCCGTTACTTCTCTCCTTTTGTCTCGTTTTCAGATCTTGTTTCTTAGGGGCAATGGTGGTTGCATCTCTAGATTTTTGGCTAAATCTAGGCTTGAGTAGGTTGCAGAAGGCAACTAGACTATCTAGATTAGAGTTTGGTAGGAATATTTTTGAATTTGGCAGGCCGGTAGTGCCGGATCTGACCACGGTAGTAGGAAACTGTTGTTTCCCCGCCTCGAGCGGTACTACCGCCCTCTTTGGAATGGTACTACCGCTTGGGCGGTTCTGCCGCGGGCATGTCACGGTACTACCGCTGCCTGCCAAGTTCCATCATGTTCCTGCCTTACCTTGATCCTTTTGTTGTGTTTGTTGGCTTATGCTCGTTCTTTCTGGTTGTTTTGCATGTTCTTGTGTTTGGTTCCAGGTGATGAACATCCTGAGCATCAAGCTCGCCGTGTCAACCCTGAGCGTGCAACGTCAAAGCGCTACTGCACCTCTGAGTCAGCAGGTGGTTCCTCTAGCACTCAACCGCCACCAGCAGGTGCATCCGCAAGTGCTCCTCCACCACCTCAGCAGTCGAAGAGATCCGCCAACAAGCCAAAGGGAAAGACTGTGATTGAGATGACTGCCAAGGAGTTTTGGGAAAAGCATCACCGCAATCCCTATGAGGTGGACCAAGATCCCACTTTGGTCAACCGCCCGTTCTGGAACCGCTTTCAGTTTGCCATCTATTTTGATGTGATCAAGGCCAAGAAGAATCTCTATGTTGATGTTCGCTCCATCGACACTGATGCCATGGAGAAGTACCTTGAGTACTTTGGTGAAGCCCTTCAGATGTGCACTCAGCTGAACATTCTCAGGATCATGCAGTTCAACAAGGATTTCGATGTAGATTTGGTGGCTCAATTCTTTGCTACCGTTCATCTTGGAATGGATGCCGACAAGACTCTAACTTGGATGACCAATGGCAAGTTGCTTTCCGTCAAGTGGAAGGCCTTCATGGAGTTACTTGATGTGGAAGATCGCGGGCTTGAGACTTCAGTAGGTTTCCGCCCTCACCGCAATACTACATCCACTCACAAGCAAGCCCTTTGGCCCTACTGCACTGTGAAGGTTCACCCAGTGACTAAGAAGGAAACCTATGAGCTGTCTACATATCTGGACATTCTTCATAGTGTCTTCCGCGAGACTCTCTTCCCTCGCATCGGGAATCTGGATATGGTCCACTCATATCTCGTGGACATGCTTCTTTTTTGTCAGCATGAGAAGGAAGCAAACACTGGAGAGAGCCTGGATATTTCTCATGTTATGTGGTCTGAACTTCTCTCTGCCGTTTCTGAGCGCAAGTGCCCGATATATGGTCCATTCATCATGAGGCTCATTGATAGGGCCTGGGCATATATACTCTTCTCTCATATATCATGTGCTTAGAATTGTTGGACTATAAAATATAGGGGGGTGTTGATCCGGATGTGTGTGTCTTGCATTCCAAAGGCTCCACTTACTAGGTGCACACACTCAGGGGGAGCCCGTCTATATTTTGTAGTTCTTAGTTCTCTTACTTTTATATCTTTTCCTTGTGCAAATCCCTAGTTGTCATCAATCCACCAAAAGGGGGAGATTTTTGAGGCATATCTCTCTCGATGTAGTTTTGGTGATTGATGACAACATGTTTGCGGACTAATCGTGTGCTTTGAGTATTTCATAGATTCATCCTTGGAACGAGACGTTTTCTTCCCTTCGGAGTGTCATTCAAGATGGTGTAGCTCTTTTGTTTCTCTTTCGGTGGACTAGTTGCGTAGAGGGCACCGTACTATCAAGAGGGGTCCGCTGGGGTATTGCTTGGGTGGAATCAACATGTACACATCAACTTCTCACCCTCAGAGCTCTTCCACTTCGTTGGAGAGATCTCTTCTCTCTTTGTGTCATGTCTGGGTTCCAGCGGTAGTACCGCGCAACCCAGCGGTAGTACCGTTGAGGAGTCACAAGCGGCAGTACCGCTCCACAGCGGTAGTACCGTCGGTGACTCCACAGCAGTACTACCGCTGGCCTGCTTGGCACCACCGCCTCGTCCTCAGCCTCGACGGAGAGATCTTCTCTCTCTTGTCTGTGTCCCAGCGGTAGTACCGCACTACCCAGCGGTAGTACCGTCGAAGGGTCACAAGCGGCAGTACCGCTCCGCAGCGGTACTATCGCCGGTGACCCCGCAGCTGTACTACCGCTGGGCTATCTGGCTCCTACCGCCTCGACTCGAGGGCTCTTTTCTCGTGTCGGGTTTTGCGGCACTAGTTGCGGCAGTAGAGGCGGTAGTACCGTTTTGGAGCGGTAGTACCACCCTCACCACCGCGGTAGTACCGCGCTGGGTCCAGATCCCTGCTGCTCTCCTCTGCGCGGCAGTACCGCTGGCTGGAGTGGTAGTACCGCTGGCTCAGCGGTAGTACCCCCCCCCTCCGCCGTACTACCACCCTGTGCGGGGCTGGTTGGTGGGGCAATGGTTGGATTGTTTCCCCCACTATAAAAGAGGGTCCCCTTCTTCCCCGTTGACCTATCTCTTCCCCCTCAAGCTCCATTAATGCTCCAAGCTCCATTTTCGCTCGATCTATCTCTCTAGCCAATCAAACTTGTTGATTTGCTCGGGAGTGGTTGAGAAGGCCCCGATCTACACTTCCACCAAGGGATTTTCAATTCCCCCACTCATCCCTAGCGGATCTTGTTACTCTTGGGTGTTTGAGCACCCTAGACGGTTGAGGTCACCATGGAGTCATAGTCCATTGTGGTGAAGCTTCGTGGTATTGTTGGGAGCCTCCGATTAAGTTGTGGAGATTGCCCCAACCTTGTTTGTAAAGGTCCGGTTGCCGCCTTCAAGGGCACTAATAGTGGAATCACGACATCTCGCATTGTGTGAGGGCGTGAGGAGAATACGGTGGCCCTAGTGGCTTCTTGGGGAGCATTGTGCCTCCACACCGCTCTAACGGAGACGTACTTCCCCTCAAAAGGAAGGAACTTCGGTAACACATCCTCGTCTTCACCGGATCCACTCTTGGTTATCTCTTACCTTTACTTGTGCAAGCTCTTTAGTGTTACTTCTCTTGCTTGCTTGTTTGCTTGTTGTTATTGCATCATATAGGTTGCTCACCTAGTTGCACATCTAGACAACCTACTTTGATGCAAAGTTTAATTTAGTAAAGAAAAGTAAAAAATTGTTAGTTGCCTATTCACCCCCCTCTAGTCAACCATATCGATCCTTTCACCAGGGGCCATAGGTTTCACTAGTGGCTTCTCTCGAGAGCATTAGTATTCTATGGTGGGTGAACAAATTACTGTTGAGCAATTGACAGAATTGAGCATAGTTATGAGAATATCTAGGTATGATCATGTATATAGGCATCACGTCCGAGACAAGTAGACCGACTCCTGCCTGCATCTACTACTATTACTCCACTCATCGACCGCTATCCAGCATGCGTCTAGAGTATTAAGTTAAAACAGAGTAACACCTTAAGCAAGATGACATGATGTAGAGGGATAGACTCATGAAATATGAAGAAAACCCCATCTTGTTATCCTCGATGGCAACAATACAATACGTGCCTTGCTGCCTTTACTGTCACCGGAATGGACACCGCAAGATTGAAACCAAAGCTAAGCACTTCTCCCATTGCAAGAAAGATCAATCTAGTAGGCCAAACCAAACTGATAATTCGAAGAGACTTGCAAAGATAACCAATCATACATAAAAGAATTCAGAGAAGATTCAAATATTATTCATAGATACACTTGATCATAAACCCACAATTCATCGGTCTCAACAAACACACCGCAAAAAGAAGATTACATCGAATAGATCTCCACAAGAGAGGGGGAACATTGTATTGAGATCCAAAAAGAGAGAAGAAGCCATCTAGCTACTAACTATGGACCCATAGGTCTGAAGTAAACTACTCACACTTCATCGGAGAGGCTATGGTGTTGATGTAGAAGCCCTCCGTGATCGATGCCCCCTCCGGTGGAGCTCTGAAACAGGCCCCAAGATGGGATCTCGTGGATACAGAAAGTTACGGCGGTGGAATTAGGGTTTTGGCTCCGTCTCTGATCGTTTGAGGGTACGTGGGTATATATACGAGGAAGAAGTACGTCGGTGGAGCAATAGGGGGCCCACGAGGGTGGGGGTGCGCCTGGTAGGGTAGGGCGTGCCCCCCTACCTCGTGGCCTCCTGTTACGTGCCTTGACGTAGGGTCCAAGTCTCCCGAGTTGTATTCGGTGAGAAAATCACATTCCCGAAGGTTTCATTCCGTTTGGACTCCGTTTGATATTCCTTTTCTTCGAAACCCTAAAACAGGCAAAAAATAGCAATTCTGGGCTGGGGCAATAATATCCAAAACAGTATATAATATAGCATGGAGCAATCACAAATTATAGATACGTCGGAGACGTATCAAGCATCCCCAAGCTTAATTCATGCTCGTCCTCGAGTAGGTAAATGATAAAAACAGAATTTTTGATGCGGAGTGCTACTTGGCATAATTTTAATGTAATTCTTCTTAATTGTGGTATGAATATTCAGATCCGAAAGATTCAAGACAAAAGTTCATATTGACATAGAAAATAATAACACTTCAAGCATACTAACAAAGAAATTATGTCTTCTCAAAATAACATGGCTAAAGAAAGTTATCCCTACAAAATCATATAGTCTGGCTATGCTCTATCTTCACCACACAAAATATTTAAATCATGCACAACCCCGATGACAAGCCAAGCAATTGTTTCATACTTTTGACATTCTCAAAACTTTTTCAATCTTCATGAAATACATGAGAGTGAGCCATGGATATAGCACTATAGGTGGAATAGAGTGGTGGTTGTGGAGAAGACAAAAAGGGAGAAGATAGTCTCACATCAACTAGGTGTATCAATGGGCTATGGAGATGCCAATCAATAGATATCAATGTGAGTGAGTAGGGATTGCCATGCAACGGATGCACTAGAGCTTTAAGTATATGAAAGCTCAAAAAGAACTAAGTGGGTGTGCATCCAACTTGCTTGCTCATGAAGACCTAGGGCAATTTTGAGGAAGCCCATCATTGGAATATACAAGCCAAGTTCTATAATGAAAAATTCCCACTAGTATATGGAAGTGATAACATGAGAGACTCTCTACTATGAAGATCATGGTGCTACTTTGAAGCACAAGTGTGGTAAAAGGATAGTAACATTATCACTTCTCTATTTTTCTCTCATTTTTTTGGGCCTTTTCTTTCTTTTTTTATGGCCTCTTTTCTTTCTCTTTTTTTCCTTTTTTTTATTTTTCGTCCGGAGTCTCATCCCGACTTGTGGGGGAATCATAGTCTCCATCATCCTTTCCTCACTTGGGACAATGCTCTAATAATGATGATCATCACACTTTTATTTTTCTTACAACTCAATAATTACAACTCGATACTTAGAACAAGATATGACTCTATATGAATGCCTCCGGCGGTGTACCGGGATATGCAATGATGCATGAGTGACAAGTATGAAAGAATTATGAATGGTGGCTTTGCCACAAATACTATGTCAACTACATGATCATGCTAAGCAATATGACAATGATGGAGTGTGTCATAAACGGAATGGTGGAAAGTTGCATGGCAATATATCTCAAAATGGCTATGGAAATGCCATAATAGGTAGGTATGGTGGTTGTTTTGAGGAAGGTATATGGTGGGTGTATGATACCGGTGAAAGGTGCGAGGTATTAGAGAGGCTAGCAAAGGTGCAAGGGTGAGAGTGCGTATAATCCATGGACTCAACATTAGTCATAAAGAACTCATATACTTATTGCAAAAATCTACAAGTTATCGAAGCAAAGTATTACGCGCATGCTCCTAGGGGGATAGATTGATAGGAAAAGACCATCGCTCGTCCCCGACCGCCACTCATAAGGAAGACAATCAATAAATAAATCATGCTCCGACTTCATCACATAACGGTTCACCATACGTGCATGCTACGGGAATCACAAGCTTCAACACAAGTATTTCCCAAATTCACAACTACTCAACTAGCATGACTTTAATATCACCATCTCAATGTCTCAAAACAATTATCAAGTATCAACTTATCATAGTATTCAACACACTCATAAGAGAATTTTTATTATTAATCTTGCATACCAAGCATATTAGGATTTTAAGCAAATTACCATGCTATCAAGACTCTCAAAATAATCTAAGTGAAGCATGAGAGATCAATAGTTTCTATAATACAAATCCACCACCGTGCTCTAAAAGATATAAGTGAAGCACTAGAGCAAAATTATATAACTCAAAAGATATAAGCGAAGCACATAGAGTATTCTGACAAATTCCAAAACATGTATGGCTCTCTCAAAAGGTGTGTACAGCAAGGATGATTGTGGTAAACTAACAAGCAAAGACTCAAATCATACAAGACGCTCCAAGTAAAACACATATCATGTGGTAAATAAAAATATAGCTCCAAGTAAAGTTACCGATAGAAGTAGACGAAAGAGGGGATGCCTTCCAGGGCATCCCCAAGCTTTGGCTTTTAGGAGTCCTTAGATTATCTTGGGGGTGCCATGGGAATCCCCAAGCTTAGGCTCTTGCCACTCCTTGTTCCATAATCCATCAAATCTTTACCCAAAACTTGAAAACTTCACAACACAAAACTTAAAGTAGAAAACTCGTGAGCTCCGTTAGCGAAAGAAAACAAAAGACCACTTCAAGGTACTGTAATGAACTCATTCTTTATTTATATGGGTGTTATACCTACTGTATTCCAACTTCTCTATGGTTCATAAACTATTTTACTACCATAGATTCATCAAAATAAGCAAACAACACACGCAAAACAGAATCTGTCAAAAACAGAACAGTCTGTAGTAATCTGTAGCTAGCGCAAGATCTGGAACCCCAAAAATTCTAAAATAAATTGCTGGACGTGAGGAGTTTATCTATTAATCATCTGAAAAAAATAATTAACTAAATAGAAATTTCCAAATAAAAATGACAGCAGTTCTTGTGAGCGCTAAAGTTTCTGTTTTTTACAGTAAGTTCAACAAGACTTTCCCCAAGTCTTCCCAACGGTTCTACTTGGCACAAACACTAATTAAACACAAAAAACACAACCAAAACAGAGGCTAAATAATTTATTTATTAGTAAGCAGGAGCAAAAATCAAGGAATAAAAATAAAATTGGGTTGCCTCCCAACAAGCGCTATCGTTTAACGCCCCTAGCTAGGCATAACAAGCAAGAATAGATCTAGGTATTGCCATAATAGTAAGATAGATTGTTAAAACTCATTTCATATTCTCTACGTTCAGCAGCAAGTTTTCTTTGAGGCAAGCATAAGTAATCAAAAGGGCTAAATTTGTTGGGATAAAAGTCTCCAAGATCAACCTTGGGAGGTATAGGTTCCTCCTTTGGTCCTTCATATTGCACAACCAATTCATCATTATAGGCATTCTTTTGACAGAACTTTGTGAGCCTATATTCAAGAGAATATCCCAATTCATTATCTCGAATAGCTAAATCATCATTAACTTCAGAAATTCTATCAACTAAAACATTGGTAGGAACCCTTTTTCTAAGATTTTCATTGAAAGCAACATAGTCTAGAGATTGAAAACGCATTATTTTTTCTTGATCAAAGAGGGTAGTCTCTATGGGAGGACAACAAGTGTCCAGCCTATAATGCGCAAAGATGTCTTTGGCCTCTTTTATTATGAATCGAAACTCATGAGCCAAAAACATAGTAACGGCATGCTTAACAGAAGAATGCTCAATATTAGAAAATTCTAGGAAAATCCTTTGTATAGAAGGATGCATGTGCATGAATTGTCTCTCAAGTTCAACTACAAGCATGGCAATAGCGTCCACGAGACTACTAGTTCTATGAAGAATAGAACTACCCATAGAAGGTAAAGCACTGGCACAAGTAAACAAATCTTGAATAACTCATTTTCCAATAATATTACCGCTACCAACACGGAATCTTTTCATATGTGAGATAGTGGGTTCTTTAGTGGGAGCATCAAAATTATTATCGACAATAGTATCGCCAATTTCAGACATAGAGGCAGAAGGTAAAGGACTAGCCATAACGACAAGCAAGTAAACTAACACACAAGCAAACAAAAAGCAAGCGGACAAAAAGGGGCAAATAGAGAAAGAGAGGGAGGATAGAGAGAGAGAGGGCGAATAAAACGACAAGGGTGAATTGGGGGAAGAGGAAAACGAGAGGCAAATGGCAAATAATGTAGTGCGGGAGATAAGGGTATGTGATGGGTACTTGGTATGTTGACTTTTGTGTAGGCCTCCCCGTCAACGGCGCCAGAAATCCTTCTTGCTACCTCTTTTAGCACTGCGTTGGTTTTCCCCGAAGAGGAAGGGATGATGCAGCAAAGTAGCGTAAGTATTTCCCTCAGTTTTTGAGAACCAAGGTATCAGTCCAGTAGGAGGCTACGCGCGAGTCCCTCATACCTGCACAAAACAAATAAATCCTCGCAACCAATGCAAATAGGGGTTGTCAATCCCTATAGGGCCATTTACGAGAGTGAGATCTGATAGATATGATAAGATAATATTTTTGGTATTTTTATGATAAAGATGCAAAGTAAAATAAAGGCAAAGTAAAATAGCAAAGTAAATAACTAGGTAGTAGGAGATTGATATGATAAAGATAGACCCGGGGGCCATAGATTTCACTAGTGGCTTCTCTCGAGAGCGTAAGTATTCTACGGTGGGTGAACAAATTACTGTTGAGCAATTGACAGAATTGAGCATAGTTATGAGAATATCTAGGTATGATCATGTATATAGGCATCACGTCCGAGACAAGTAGACCGACTCATGCCTGCATCTACTACTATTACTCCACTCATCGACCGCTATCCAGCATGCATCTAGAGTATTAAGTTAAAACAGAGTAACGCCTTAAGCAAGATGACATGATGTAGAGGGATAGACTCATGCAATATGAAGAAAACCCCATCTTGTTATCCTCGATGGCAACAATACAATACGTGCCTTGCTGCCCTTACTGTCACCGGGAAAGGACACCGCAAGATTGAACCCAAAGCTAAGCACTTCTCCCATTGCAAGAAAGATCAATCTAGTAGGCCAAACCAAACTGATAATTCGAAGAGACTTGCAAAGATAACCAATCATACATAAAAGAATTCAGAGAAGATTCAAATATTATTCATAGATAGACTTGATCATAAACCCACAATTCATCGGTCTCAACAAACACACCGCAAAAAGAAGATTACATCGAATAGATCTCCACAAGAGAGGGGGAGAACAAAGTATTGAAATCCAAAAAGAGAGAAGAAGCCATCTAGCTACTAACTATGGACCCGTAGGTCTGAAGTAAACTACTCAAACTTCATCGGAGAGGCTATGGTGTTGATGTAGAAGCCCTCCGTGATCGATGCCCCCTCCGGCGGAGCTCCGGAACAGGCCCCAAGATGGGATCTCGTGGATACAGAAAGTTACTGTGGTGGAATTAGGGTTTTGGCTCCGTCTTTGATCGTTTGGGGGTACGTGGGTATATATAGGAGGAAGAAGTACGTCGGTGGAGCAACAGAGGGCCCATGAGGGTGGGGGCGCGCCTGGTAGGGTAGGGCGTGCCCCCTACCTCGTGGCCTCCTGTTACCTGCCTTGACGTAGGGTCCAAGTCTCCTGAGTTGTATTCGGTGAGAAAATCACGTTCCCGAAGGTTTCATTCCGTTTGGACTCCGTTTGATATTCCTTTTCTTCGAAACCCTAAAACAGGCAAAAACAGCAATTCTGGGATGGGCCTCCGGTTAATAGGTTAGTCCCAAAAATAATATAAAAGTGGATAATAAAGCCCAATAATGTCCAAAACAGTAGATAATATAGCATGGAGCAATCAAAAATTATAAACGTATCACACCACTAGGTGAAGCACCATTTTCCCAGCAACTCAAGACGTTATGAACGCCTGGCAGTCACATAGTGATGATTACTCCTTTGTTCAGTGCGACATGCTTTACAGATTAGAACCGGGGCTCCAAAAGTGTTTTGAGCAGCACGGAGCATATGAGATGTTCCAAGAGCTGAAAATGGTTTTCCAAGCTCATGCCCGGGTCGAGAGATATGAAGTCTCCGACAAGTTCTACAGTTGTAAGATGGAGGAAAACCGTTTTGTCAGCGAGCATATACTCAAAATGTCTGGGTTGCACAACCGCTTGTCTCAGCTGGGAGTTAAACTTCCAAATGACTCGATCATTGACAGGATCCTCTAGTCGCTTTCACCTAGCTACAAGAGCTTTCGGATGTACTACAATATGCAAGGGATGGAGAAGTCCATTCCTGAGTTATATTCAATGCTGAAATCAGCGGAGGTGGAAATCAAAAAGGAACATCAAGTGTTGATGGTGAATAAAACCACTAGTTTCAAGAAAGGCAAGGGTAAGAAGAACTTCAAGAAGGACGGCAAGGGAGTTGTCGCGCCCGGTAAATCAGTTGCCAGGAAGAAGCCCAAGAATGCACCCAAGACCGAGACTCGGTGCTTTTATTGTAAGGGAAATGGTCACTGAAGCGGAACTACCCCAAGTACTTAGCGGATAAGAAGGCCGACCAAGCCAAAGGTATATGTGATATACATGTTATTGATGTGTACCTTACCAGTGCTCGTAGTAGCTCCTGGGTATTTGATACCGGTGCGGTTTCTCATATTTGTAACTCAAAACAGGAGCTGCGGAATAAGCGGAGACTGGCGAAGGATGAGGTGACGATGCGCGTCGGGAATGGTTCCAAGGTCGATGTGATCGCCATCGGCACGCTACCTCTACATCAACCTACGGGATTAGTTTTAAACCTCAATAATTGTTATTTAGTACCAGCATTGAGCATGAACATTGTATCTGGATATCGTTTAATGCGAGATGGCTACTCATTTAAATCCGAGAATAATGGTTGTTCCATTTATATGAGAGATATGTTTTATGGTCATGCCCCGCTGGTAAATGGTTTATTTTTGTTTAATCTTGAACGTGATGTTACACATATTCATAGTGTGAATGCCAAAAGATGTAAGGTTGATAATGATAGTCCCACATACGTGTGGCACTGCCGCCTTGGTCACATTGGTGTCAAACGCATGAAGAAACTCCATGCAGATGGACTTTTGGAGTCTCTTGATTATGAATCATTTGACACGTGCGAACCATGCCTCATGGGCAAAATGACCAGGACTCCGTTCTCCGGAACAATGGAGCGAGCAACCAATTTATTGGAAATCATACATACTGATGTGTGCGGTCCAATGAGCATTGAGGCTCGCGGTGGTTATCGTTATGTTCTCACCCTCACTGATGACTTAAGTAGATATGGGTATGTCTACTTAATGAAACACAAGTCTGAGACCTTTGAAAAGTTCAAGGAATTTCAGAGTGAGGTAGAGAATCAACATGACGGGAAAATAAATTTCTTATGATCAGATCGTGGAGGATAATACTTAAGTCACGAGTTTGGCACGCACTTAAGGAAATGTGGAATTGTTTCACAACTCACACTGCCTGGAACACCTCAGCGAAATGGTATGTCCGAACGTCGTAGTCGCACTCTATTGGATATGGTCCGATCTATGATGTCTCTAACCGATCTACCGCTATCATTTTGGGGTTATGCTTTAGATATTGCCGCATTCACTTTAAATAGGGCTCCGTCGAAATCCGTTGAGACGACACTGTAAGAATTATGGTTTGGAAAGAAACATAATCTGTCATTTCTGAAAGTTTGGGGATGCGATGCTTATGTCAAGAAACTTCAACCTGAAAGGCTCGAACCCAAGTCGGAAAAATGCATCTTCATAGGATACCCTAAGGAAACTATCGGGTATACCTTCTACCTCAGATCCGAAGGCAAGATCTTTGTTGCCAAGAATGGGTCCTTTCTAGAGAAAGAGTTTCTCTCGAAAGAAGGAAGTGGGAGGAAAGTATAACTTGATGAGGTACTGCCTCTTGAACCGGAAAGTAGCGTAGCTCAGGAAGATGTTTCTGTGGTTCCTGCACCGACTAGACAGGAAGTTAACGATGATGATCATGAAACTTCGGATCAAGTTGCTACTGAACTTCATAGGTCCACGAGGACACGTTGCGCACCAGAGTGGTACGGCAACCCTATCCTGGAAATCATGTTGTTAGACAATGGTGAACCTTCGAACTATGAAGAAGCGATGTCGGGCCCGGATTCCAACAAATGTCTTGAAGCCATGAAATCCGAGATAGGATCCATGTATGAAAACAAAGTATGGACTTTGACAGACTTGCCCGATGATCGGCAAGCCATAGAGAATAAATGGATCTTTAAGAAGAAGACTGACACAGATGGTAACGTGACCATCTATGAGGCTTGCTTGTCACTAAGGGTTATCGACAAGTTCAAGCAGTTGACGACGATGAGACCTTCTCACCCGTAGCGAAGCTGAAGTCTGTCTGAATCATGTTAGCAATTGCCGCATTCTATGATTATGAGATATGGCAAATGGACGTCAAAACGGCATTCCTTAATGGTTTCCTTAAGGAAGAATTGTATATGATGCAGCCGAAAGGTTTTGTCGATCCTAAGAATGCTGACAAGGTATGCAAGCTCCAGCGCCCAATCTATGGGCTGGTGCAAGCATCTCGGAGTTGGAACATTCGCTTTGATGACATGATCAAAGCGTTTGGGTTTACGCAGACTTATGGAGAAGCCTGTGTTTACAAGAAAGTGAGTGGGAGCTTTGTAGCATTTCTCATATTATATGTGGATGACATACTATTGATGGGAAATGATATAGAATTTTTGGAAAGCATAAAGGCCTACTTGAATAAGTGTTTTTCAATGAAAGACCTCAGAGAAGCTGCCTACATATTAGGCATCAAGATCTATAGAGATAGATCAAGACGCCTCATTGGTCTTTCACAAAGCACATACCTTGACAAGATATTCAAGAAGTTCAATATGGATCAGTCCAAGAAGGGGTTCTTGCCTGTATTGCAAGGTGTGAAATTGAGCACAACTCAATGCCCGACCTCGGCAGAAGATAGAGGAAAGATGGGTGTCATCCCCTATGCCTCAGCCATAGGGTCTATTATGTATGCCATGCTGTGTACCAGACCTGATGTGAACCTTGCCGTAAGTTTGGTAGGGAGGTACCAAAGTAATCCCGGCATGGAACACTGGACAGCGGTCAAGAATATCCTAAAGTACCTGAAAAGGACTAAGGATATGTTTCTCATTTATGGAGGTGACGAAGAGCTCGTTGTAAAGGGCTACATCGATGCTAGCTTCGACACAGATCTTGATGACTCCAAGTCACAAACTGGATACGTGTACATTTTGAACGGTGGGGCAGTCAGCTGTGCAGTTGCAAGCAAAGCGTCGTGGCAGGATCTACATGTGAAGCGGAGTACATAGCAGCCTCGGAGGCAGCACAGGAAGCAGTCTGGATGAAGGAGTTCATCACCGACCTAGGAGTTATTCCCGATGCGTCGGGCCCGATGACTCTCTTCTGTGACAACACTGGAGCTATTGCCCTTGCCAAGGAGCCCAGGTTTCACAAGAAGACCAGGCATATCAAGCGTCGCTTCAACTTCATTCGTGAATATATTCAGGATGGAGACATAGATATTTGTAAAGTGCATACGGATCTGAATGTCGCAGATCCGTTGACTAAACCTCTTCCGCAAGCAAAACATGATCAACACCAGAACTCTATGGGTGTTCGACTCATCACAATGTAACTAGATTATTGACTCTAGTGCAAGTGGGAGACTATTGGAAATATGCCCTAGAGGCAATAATAAAGTGGTTATTATTATATTTCCGTGTTCATGATAATTGTTTATTGTTCATGCTATAATTGTATTAACCGGAAACTATAATACATGTGTGAATACGTAGATCGTAATATGTCCCTAGTAAGCCTCTAGTTGACTAGCTCGTTGATCAATAGATGGTCATGTTTTCCTGACCATGGACATTGGATGTCATTGATAACGGGATCACATCATTAGGAGAATGATGTGATGGACAAGACCCAATCCTAAGCGTAGCACAAGATCGTGTAGTTCGTTTGCTAAAGCTTTTCTAATGTCAAGTATCATTTTCTTAGACCATGAGATTGTGCAACTCCCGGATACCGTAGGAATGCTTTGGGTGTACTAAACGTCACAATGTAACTGGGTGTCTATAAAGGTGCACTACAAGTATCTTCGACAGTATCTGTTGGGTTGGCACGAATCGAGACTGGGATTTGTCACTCCGTATGACGGAGAGGTATCTCTGGGCCCACTCGATAATGCATCATCATAACGAGCTCAATGTGACTAAGGAGTTAGCCACGGGATCATGCGTTACGGAACAAGTAAAGATACTTGCCGGTAAAGAGATTGAACGAGGTATAGAGATACCGACGATCGAATCTCTGGCAAGTAACATACCGATGGACAAAGGGAATTGTATACGGGATTGATTGAATCCCCGACATCGTGGTTCATCCGATGAGATCATCGTGGAACATGTGGGAGCCAACATGGGTATCCAGATCCCGCTATTGGTTATTGGCCGGAGAGATGTCTCGGTCATGTCTGCATGGTTCCCGAACCCGTAGGGTCTACATACTTAAGGTTCGGTGACGCTAGAATTGTTATGGGAAATAGTATGTGGTTACCGAAGATTGTTCGAAGACCCGGGTGAGATCTAGTACATCATGAGGAGTTCCGGAATGGTCCGTAGGTGAAGATTTATATATGGGAAGTCCAGTTTCAGTCACCAGAATGGTTTCGGGGGTTATCGGTATTGTACTGGGACCACCAGAAGGTGTCCGGGGGTCCACCAGGTGGGGCCACCTGCCCTGGTGGGCCTAGTGGGCTGAACAAGGGAGGGAACCAGCCCCTAGTGGGCTGGTGCGCCCCCCCAAGGGGCCCAAGGCGCCTAGGTTGGAAACCCTAGGGGTGGGGGTGCCTCCCACATGCTTGGGGGGGGGGGCAAGTTACCCCCCCCCCTTGGCCGCCGCCCCCCTTGTAGATGAGATCTGGGGGGTCGGCCCCCTCTCCCCTTCCCCTATAAATAGTGGAGGGGTGGGAGGGCTTCCACACCCTTCCCCTGGTGCAGCCCACCCCCTCTCCAACACCTCCTCCTCCGTCACGCTTGGCAAAGCTCTGCCGGAGAACCACGAGCTCCATCACCACCACGCCGTCGTGCTGTCGGAGTTCTCCCTCAACTTCTCCTCCCCCCTTGCTGGATCAAGAAGGAGGATACGTCCTCGTGCTGTACGTGTGTTGAACATGGAGGCGCCGTTGTTCGGCACTTAGATCGGAATTGACCGCGATCTGAATCGCTGCGTGTATGACTCCACCAACCACGTTCTTGCAACGCTTACGCTTAGCGATCTTCAAGGGTATGAAGATGCAATCCCTCTCTCTTGTTGCTAGCATCTCCTAAATTGATCTTGGTGACACGTAGGAAATTTTTTGAATTATTGCTACGTTCCCCAACAGCGCCCCCCTATGGCGCGCCCTTGTGGCTTGTCGTCTACTCCAAGGTCTTCTGACTTGGAGTCCAGGTCCAACAGGTGTCTTCTGGTCCAAGAAAAATCATCATGACGGTTTTATTCCCGTATTCCATTTCCGCGAAGCTCAAAAACAAGGAAAAACAGAAACTGGCACTGGCACTAGGCTCTAGGTGAATAAGTTAGTCCCAAAAATAATGTAAAATAGCATATTAATGCATATAAAACATCCAAAACAGATAATATAATAGCATGGAACAATCAAAAATTATAGATACGTTGGAGACGTATCAAGCATCCCCAAGCTTAATTCATGCTCGTCCTCGAGTAGGTAAAGGATAAAAACAAAAATTTTGATGTGGAATGTGTTGGGGAACGTAGCATGCAATTTCAAAAAAAATTCCTATGATCACGCAAGATCTATCTAGGAGATGCATAGCAATGAGACGGGGAGAGTGTGTCCATGTACCCTCATAGACCGAAAGCGGAAGCATTAGGTTAACGTAGTTGGTGTAGTCGAATGTCTTCACGATCCAACCAATCCAAGTACCGAACGTACGGCATCTCCGGGTTCAGCACACCTTCGGCACAATGACGTCCCTCGAGCTCTTGATCCAGTAGAGGGTCAAGGAGGAGTTCCAACAGCACGACGGCGTGGTGACGGTGATGGTGATGTGATCCGCGCAGAGCACTACGACGCTATGACCAGAGGAGTAAACTGTGGAGGGGGGCACCGCACACGGCTAAGAAACAACTGTTGTGTCTTTGGGGTGCCCCCTGCCCACGTATATAAAGGAGGGGGAGGGGAGGCCGGTCCAAGGGGGCACGCCAAGAGGGGAGAGTCCTACTAGGACTCCGTTCCTAGTAGGATTCGCCCCCCCCCCCCCTCCTTCCTTCCAATGGAGAGGGGAAAGGGGAAACGGGGAAGAGGGAAAAGGAAATGGGGCCACGCCCCCACCCCTTGTCCAATTCAGATTGAGCTTGGGGGAGGGGGCGCCACCTCCTGTGACAGCCTCCCTCTCTCCTCTATGGCCCAATAGGCCCATTAACTTTCCCGGGGGGTTCCTGTAGCCTCCCGGTACTCCGAAAAATCCCCGAACCTTATCGGAACCATTCTGGTGTCCGTATATAACCTTCCAATATATCGATCTTTACCTCTCAACCATTTTCAGACTCCTCGTCATGTTTGTGACCTCATCCAGGACTCCGAACAAACTTCGGTCACCAAAACACATAACTCATAATACAAATCGTCATCGAACATTATGCGTGCGGACCCTACGGGTTTGAGAACTATGTAGACATGACCGAGACGTATCTCCAGTCAATGACCAATGGTGGAACCTGGATGATCATATTGGCTCCTACATATTCTACGAAGATCTTTATCAGTCAAACTGCATAACAACATACGTTATTCCCTTTGTCATCGATATGTTATTTGCCCGAGATTCGATCGTTGACCATTTCAATCTTTACGTCTCGACCATTTCGAGACTCCTTGTCATGTCCGTGATCAAATCTGGGACTCCGAACTACCTTCGGTACATCAAAACACAAACTCATAATACTGATCGTCACCGAACGTTAAGCGTGCGGACCCTACGGGTTCAAGAACTATGTAGACATGACCGAGACATGTCTCTAGTCAATAACCAATAGCGGAACCTGTATGTTCATATTGGCTCCCACATATTCTACGAAGATCTTAATCGGTCAAACCGCATAACGACATACGTTGTTCCCTTTGTCATCGGTATGTTACTTGCCCGAGATTCGATCATCGGTATCTCAATACCTAGTTCAATCTCATTACCGGCAAGTCTCTTTACTTGTTCCGTAATGCACCATCCCGCAACTAACTCATTAGTCACATTGCGTGCAAGGCTTATAATGATGTGAATTACCTAGAGGGCCCAGAGATACCTCTCTGATACTCGTAGTGACAAATCCTAATCTCGATCTATGCCAACTCAATAAACACCTTCGGAGACACCTGTAGAGCATCTTTATAATCACCCAGTTATGTTGTGACATTTGATAGCACACAAGGTGTTCCTCCGGTATTCGGGAGTTGCATAATCTCATAATCAGAGGAATATGTATAAGTCATGAAGAAAGCAATAGCAATAAAACTAAATGATCATTATGCTAACCTAATGAATAGGTCTTATCCATCACATCATTCTCTAATGATGTGATCCCATTCATCAAATGACAACACATGTCTATGGTCAGGAAACGTAACCATCTTTGATTAATGAGCTAGTCAAGTAGAGTGTAGCGACCCAACCTCAAACGGTCAAGTCTCTGTGCTTCAGTGTCATCCCTGGATCGGTAATGCTAACACACACAGTACTCGAATGATTTATAACAGAGTGGCAATCACACACTTATTAAATCGAATGTATCAAGAGAGAACTTATTACAATAAATATGGCTTAAGGCCATCTAATACGATAACAGCGGAAGGCTTTGGAAGATAAAGTGAGTCCATCAACTCCAACGGCATAGCTGAGTGCATGACAAACGACCTATCGCACCTTACTCCTCGTCTGAAAAGTCTGCAACATGATACGTTGCAGCCCGAAAACGGGTCAGCGCATGGAATATGCTGGCAATGTAACCCAAGAGAATAATGAACAGGTAAATGCTATCACTACATGCATATATGGCTGGTGGAGGCTGTATGGTTAATATGTTTTGCGAAAAGCCATTTTTTCCCTACAACAAAGGAATATATTTTATATAACTATCATGGTAGTTGAACAATATTGAGAAGATTCCTCCAACTCAATCCCAATTAAAAGTAATTATTAACCCAACAAATTAATTTAGAGTGATGATATCCATATGATAATCTAAGAACCAGATACTCAAGATGTCCATAACCGAGGACACGGCTAACCATGATTAGTTTATACACTCTGCAGAGGTTTGCACACTTTTCCCCACAAGACTCGATCTCCTCCATTGGATTTCTCACACTACAAGGTGTTTGAGAAACGGATGACCGAGACACAGTCTTTCAGAAGCAATTGCTCTCTGCTCCGGGAAGACCGGTACACCTACAATCCCCTACATCTGCTAGTCCACCTCTTCAAGAGCTCACGCAGCTTACTCAACTATGCTAGAGCCCATAATGGCTTGTGGCTGCACACGGAAGTTTCTAGCATGAATAATCTTATGATCCCTTTGAGCCTGGGTGGCGGACCATAGGATGATCACACGGGTAGTCCGGGATATCCTAGGACAACACTGGATTCTCCAGGTGCCCACAAGCAATCCATCCAGATGTGTATTAAAGTTGCCACCTTAAGTTGAACCATTAAATTAACAACTCACATCTGTCATGGATACACTCAAACCCAATCCACGTCTACGAGCATAGCAAGGCAATATAAGCATAACGTAGAAGTAACTCCCAGGGGTTTGATAATAAAACAGGTAATAGGTTCTACCTCATCATCTACTTCCCAGACCCACATGTTAAGAGATCCTACTCATGCAATATGTGAGGGTTGAAACTAATGCATAAAAGGTGGGTGATAAAGGGGTATGATCAAAGTGTTACTTGCCTTGCTGACGATCTGCAAATCCTAAAGACTCGTAGTAGCACGCTTCGCACTCCGGGTGTTCTATCGCAAACAAACAATAGCATACATAAACAATCAAGCAAGGATGCACGAGTAAATCTCAAATAAGAAGATCTAACCAGAAATTTCAACTGAAGAACTCTGGTTTGCAAAAAGAATCAAATCAAACGGAGCAACGAAACTCAAACTGCGAAAGAAACAAGATCCGATTACTAATCTAGACTAAAGTCAAATTTTTATAGTACCAAAATCTTGTTCAAGTTGGTTAAATAGAAAGAGGGCTTCGAGAGGAAGAACCAGGCGCTTGAATCGCTTGATTCCGATAAACGAGCGAAAAGATAAACTAAAACTAACATCAGGGCAGAAATCGCGATCGAAAAATAATCGCGGAAAACCCTGGAAAAAGAAAAACTGACGAACATGTTAACAGACGAACGTTCGCTGTCTATAACTAACGGATGAATGGTGTTCGTTAAAACGAACGTATGGACGAACGTCCGCAAAATAAATAAACCAAGAAAACCAAAAAAAATTGATCTAAAAAAACTAGATCTAGGTTTACGAAAAACCAATCGATTTTTCTAAAAAAAACGACGGCTACCTCGTCGAACGGGACGGCGGCGGCCGCGTACTCTGGCGGCGGCCGCATACTCCGGCGGCGGCGACGGTAGCGTCCGGCGGCGGGGCGGCGGCGGCGCTGGCTGGGCTCAGCTAGGGTTCGGCGGATCGGGGCGGGGCTGGCGGCTTGGGCCTCAGCCTTTTAAGAGGCCGGTGGTGTCCCAGGTGGACATGGCCCGGTAAGGCGGTTCGTTTTTTTAAAGAAAAAATCCGACGCGCAGAAAAACAAAGAAAAGAAATACTAAACGGACTCAATAAATCATGAAATATATTTTCCCCGTCCTCTAAAAATACACCGGACAAGGTGAACATTTATTTGGGCCTCTAATGCAATTTTGAAAAACGCATATTTTTCCTAATCTTTACCTAATAATAAAGCAAATTGGGTTTCTTTCGTCCGTGGTGTGAGAAGCCAAACTAAAAATTTAGCCAATGCATAAAGCGGTATGCAGTACAAACAGCAGCAATCTTGGTCGTGAGCACCTGCACAAAGCTTCTCCACCATATAAAAAACAATGTGAAAGACATGTATACGACAATGGAACTTGCAGTTGCAGTCTTAAGATGGATAAGCACCCATCAAATAAAGAGATAAGATAATACGATGTGCCATTGGACTGTAATAGCATCCTCAACTTGAGAAACAAAACAATTCAAACCGGCAAGAACACAATGAAACACCTTTGAGAGGACAAGGCCACAACCATGATGGATTAGGACAGGGAGCGCTTCTCTCCATTGTTACTGCTCTCCCTTGTTCCTCCTGCTCAGTTCCTCAAAAAACAAATCGTCTTACGCTCTGCCTCGTATGCAATTCTTGCTCGTTGTTCCTGTCTGCGAGCTGTCCTAGCCAACCCATACCAACTCCTGAGCAGCTTCCGTCGTCTTCTTCTTTCCTATACGCAGCCGCCGTCGACCATCGAACCGACATTGTCCCACTCCGATTCTGTCCAGTGGGCGGTCCGATGTCGAGGTGGAGCCACCTTGGCTGCCAATTCCTTCGCGTATCACTTTGCTTAGTTACAAGGGGAATCACACTCACACTAATAAAAGACTATCAGCGGTCCAGTGAATTAACAGTTGACTAAGAGAACATGTATACACCTACATGTACATAGTCATAGACATGAGCCAAGGCTGATGGATAGACAAAAATTATCACTAACTTGCTTAGTAAGTAGCACAAAATTGGATCACCGGAGAACGATATTATTATGGACTGTATGAATACTCCATGTATTTTTACCCAGGCAACTAACAACCTCATCCTATTTGCCAAATAGTATTCATCAACATATTAGCGAACCCATGATAAACAATGGATATTTCTCGATCAAAATCACACAAATAGTTTGAGCCTTTGGGCATCAAAGTCTTTATATTTTCCTTCAAAGAGTGACAGAGTAAATGTCCTACCCGGAGAAGAAAATTGCTTGAAAATACAGACCATGTAAGGGGTTGCTAGTTGGTCAGCTTATTCAATATGTACTACTTAAAATTTCATCCGGTTGCTGCCATTCTTGTTCGAAATCAATTCCAGCGGCCCGAATCGATACTATTTGGGAATCCAAGTCGCCGCAACCATTTGACACAGAAACGAGAGGGGATCGGATCGGGGGAGGGAGGGAAGGGGCGGGGGACCTTGATGTGGCACTGGCCGTCCCTGTGGTGCACGAGGTGGAGCTCCTTGTCGTCGACGGTGTCCGTGCCGCAGCCCCCCACGCCGAGCATGTAGAGCACCACGTCCCCGCATGGAGCACGGAGACGGCGTGAGCGCGATGAGATCAACCGGCAGAGCCATTCTGTGGAGCTGAGGTCCGCACGCACCTCTCGTCGTAGGCGAAGGATTCCTCTGTGGATCAGCAGAGAAGAGCGAGGCATGGGCTCGGGGAGGCGAAAGGGGGAGAGGGGCCACGCGAGCGAGCTGGCCGCGCGAGTAGGCGAGCGCGACATCGGGGTCGACGGACGCGGTGGGTCTCTCGTTCGTCGACATGGCCCCTCCGCTGCTCTTCAGCAGGGCCAATGGCGAGTGGGTTGGGAGAAGAGAGGAGGTAGAAGGGAGGCCGTGGGTGGAGGGGATCTGGATCGGGTGTCGGGTGGATTTTTTTTGTAGCATGGGTGATAGTAGCGCGTTTTGCAAACCAGGCACTACAGCTATGTCTTTAGCAATAGCGTTGGGTTGGTCACCCATGCTGCTACTATGTCTTAACCTGGGGGTGTGTTGTATTACACTTAATAGTAGCGCTGCCCAAAAAACCCACGCTGCTGCTAAGTAATACCAGTAGCGCATTTTATACCAAGCGCTACTGGTATTTACCAGTAGCATGGGGTCCCAAATAGACGCTACTGGTAAAGTTCTACGTATAAGCATTTTCCTAGTAGTGTATGAATGCCTCCGGAAGTGTACTGGATGTGCAATGAATCAAGAGTGACATGTATGAAAGAATTATGAAAGGTGGCTTTGCCACAAATACGATGTCAACTACATGATCATGCAAAGCAATATGACAATGATGGAACGTGTCATAATAAACGGAACGGTGGAAATTTGCATGTCAATATATCTCGGAAAGGCTATGGAAATGCCATAATAGGTAGGTATGGTGTCTGTTTTGAGGAAGGTATATGGTGGGTGTGTGGTACCGGCGAAAGTTGTGCGGTACTAGAGAGGCTGGCAATGGTGGAAGGGTGAGAGTGCGTATAATCCATGGACTCATCATTAGTCATAAAGAACTCACATACTTATTGCAAAATATATTAGTCATTGAAACAAAGTACTACGCGCATGCTCCTAGGGGTATAGATTGGTAGGAAAATACCATCGCTCGTCCCCAACTGCCACTCATAAGGAAGACAATCAATAAATAAATCATGCTCCGACTTCATCACATAACGGTTCACCATACGTGCATGCTACGGGAATCACAAACCTTAACACAAATATTTATCCAATCCACAATTACTCACTAGCATGACTCTAATATCACCATCTTTATATCTCAAAACAATTATAAGGAATCAAACTTCTCATAGTATTCAATGCACTTTATATGAAAGATTTTATTATATCCCTCTTGGATGTCTATCATATTAGGACTAAATTTATAACCAAAGAAAATTACCAAGCTGTTTAGAGACTCTCAAAATAATATAAGTGAAGCATGAGAGTTCAACAATTTCTATAAAATAAAGCCACCGCCGTGCTCTAAAAAGATATAAATGAAGCACTAGAGCAAAATTGCCTAGCTCAAAAGATATAAGCGAAGCACATACAGTATTCTAATAAATCACGATTCATGCGTGTCCCTATCAAAAGGTGTGTACAGCAAGGATGATTGTGGCAAACTAAAAAGCAAAGACTCAAATCATACAAGACACTCCAAGCAAACCACATATCATGTGGTGAATAAAAATATAGCCTCAAGTAAAGTTACCGATGGACGAAGACGAAAGAGGGGATGCCTTCCGGGGCATCCCCAAGCTTAGGCTCTTGCTTGTCCTTGAATATTACCTTGGGGTGCCTTGGTCGTCCCCAAGCTTAGGCTCTTTCCACTCCTTATTCCATAGCCCATCAAATCCTTACCCAAAACTTGAAAACTTCACAACACAAAACTCAACAGAAAATCTCATAAGCTCCGCTAGTCTAAGAAAATAAATCACCACTTTTGCTACTGTTGTGAACTCATTCTTTATTTATATTGGTGTAATATATAATGTATTCCAACTTTTCCATGGTTCATACCCCCCGATACTACCCATAGATTCATCAAAATAAGCAAACAACACATAGAAAACAGAATCTGTCAAAAACAGAATAGTCTGTAGTAATCTGTAACTCTTGAATACTTCTGTAACTCCAAAAATTCTGAAAACTTAGGAAAACCTGGTAAATTTTTATATTAATATTCTACAAAAAGAATTAGTATTTTATCACACTTTTGTTAAAAATTATAATTGTTTTCCTGAGTGAAAAAGTTTCTGTTTTTCAGCAAGATCAAGTCAACTATCACCACAAGCCATCCCAAAGGTCTTACTTGGCACAAACACTAATTAAAAAACAAAAACACATCTAACAGAGGCTAGATGAATTATTTATTTCAAAACAGAAAGGAAACATATTGGGTTGTCTCCCAACAAGCGCTTTTCTTTAAAGCCTTTTAGCTATGCATTGATAATTTTAATGATACTCACATGAAAGATAGCAATTGAAACACAAAGAGAGCACCATAAAACATGTGACAAACAAGTCTAAGTCTAACATGCTTCCTATGCATAAGGATTTTATAAGCAAACAAATTATCAATACAAGGAAAAACTACCATATGCAAGGAAGAAGAAAGAAACAATTGCAATCTCAACATAACGAGAGGTCATTTTGTAACATGAAAACTTCTACAACCATATTTTCCTCTCTCATAAAAATTACATGTGGGATCATAATCAAATTCAACAATATAACTATCACATAAAATTTTCTCTTCATGATCCACATTCATGCAAAGTTGACACTCTTCCGAAATAGTGGGGTTATCATAAAATAAAGTCATGACCTCTCCGAAGCCACTTTTATCGAAAACTTCATAAGATTGAACATTATCCAAATATGTCAGATCTAAAGTTGACACTCTTCCAAACCCACTTTTAGTATTATTGCAAACATTATTATCAATCTCATATTCATCATGGGGCTTAAATAAATTTTAAAGATTGTAAGAAGAATCACCCCAATCATGATCATTGCAACAAGAGTAGACATAGCAAAATTAGCATCCCAAGCTTAGGGTTTTGCATATCATTAACACAATTGAAATTAGTGAAATTTATAGTAACATCATTGCAATCATGTTTTTCATTCAAAGATCTATCGTGAATCACTTTATAAAGTACTTCATCACAATTTTTAGATTCACGAATTTCAAGCAAAACCTCATAAAGATAATCTAGTCAACTCAACTCACTAGCAATTGGTTCATCATAATTGGATATCTCAAAAAGATTAGCAAGTGGATGAGGATCCATAAACCTTTGGTTCTCTGATTTTTAATAAACTCACAATTAAACCAAGTGAACAAGCAAACGAGCCAAGTAAGACATAAAGGCGAACAGAAATACGAACGAAAGAAGGGCGAAAGAAAAAGGCAAATCTTTTCAAAAATTGTTTTAGAAGTGGGGGAAAGTAAAACGGGAGGAAAATGGTGAATAATGTAATGCAAGAGATGAGAGTTTTATGATGGGTACTTGGTATCTCCCTGGCTACAGCGCCAGAAATTCTTCCTGTTACTTCTTGAGTTTGCGTTGATTTTTCCCTTGAAGAGGAAAGGGTGATGCAGCAAAGTAGAGATAAGTATTTCTCTCGGTTAGAGAACCAAGGTATCAATCCAGTAGGAGACAACGCGCAAATCACCAATACCTACACAAATAATCAAACAACTTGCACCCAACACGATAAAGGGGTTGTCAATCCCTTCACGGTCACTTAAAAAAGTATCTAATAGAGATAGATAAAACTAAACAAACGATAAAGTAAATATTTTGGGGTTTTTTGGTTTATAGATCGAAAGTAAAAGATTGCAAAATAGTAGATCGGAAACTTATATGATGGAAAATAGTAGATCGGAAACTTATATGATGGAAAATAGACCCGGGAGCCATAGGTTTCACAAGAGGCTTGTCTCAAGATAGCAAATAATACGATGGGTGAGCAAATTACTATCGAGCAATTGATAGAAAAGCGCAAAGTTATGACGATATCTAAGGCAATGATTATGAAATATAGGCATCACGTCTGTGTCAAGTAGACCGAAACGATTCTGCATCTACTACTAATACTTCACACATCGACCGACTTCTGCCTGCATCTAGAGTATTAAGTTCATGAAAACAGAGTAACACATTAAGTAAGATGACATGATGTAGAGGAATAAACTCAAGCAATATGATGTAAACCCCATCTTTTTATCCTCGATGGCAACAATACAATATGTGCCTTGCTGCCCCTACTGCCACTGGGAAAGGACACCGCAAGATTAAACCCAAAGCGAAGCACTTCCTCCATTGCAAGAAAAACCAATCTAGTTGGCCAAACTAAACCGATAGTAAGAAGAGAATTACAAAGATATCAAATCATGCATAAAAGAATTCAAATAATATTCATAAATAAGCTGATCATAAATGCACAATTCATCGGATCTCGACAAACACACCGCAAAATAAGATTACACCGGATAGATCTCCAAGAACATCAAGGAGAACATGGTATTGAGAATCAAAGAGAAAGAAGAAGCCATATAGCTACTAGCTATGGACCCGTTGGTCTGAGATAAACTACTCACGCTTCATCGGAAGGGCAATGGAGTTGATGTAGAAGCCCTCAGTGATCGAATCCCCCTTCGGTAGAGTGCCGAAAAAGGTCCCTAGATGGGATATCATGGGAACAGAAGTTTGTGGCGGTGGAAAAGTGTTTTTGTGGATGCTTCTGGTGGTTTGGAAATATATGTGAATATATAGGATGAAGAATTAGGTCAGGGGGTGTTGGAGTAGGCCACAAGGCAGCCCCCCCTAGGGCGCGCCCCTGTGGCTTGTCGTCTACTCCAAGGTCTTCTAATCTTCTAACTTGGAGTCCAAGTCCAACATGTGTCTACTGGTCCAAGAAAAATCATCGCGAAAGTTTTATACCGTTTGGTATTCCTTTTCTGTGAAGCTCAAAATCAAGGAAAAATAGAAACTGGCACTGGGCTCTAGGTTAATAAGTTAGTCCAAAAAACAATATAAAATAGCATATTAATGCATATAAAACATCCAAAACAGATAATATTATAGCATGGAACAATAAAAAATTATAGATACGTTGGAGACGTATCAGTAGGTCAATGCCATTGCGCTTGATTGGGAACACCTTGGTCCATGAAGGTTGGTGACTAGGCCACTAGCCTCCCCAAAGGCTGCAAGGCTAGCAAAAGTCGCTCATAATTCCTTTTTAGGATTTGCAAAACTGATGGCATCATCCGCAGAGAGAGAGAGAGAGAGATCCTACATCTGGCAGTGCGAGCGCGAATGGGTTTGAGGACACCCCTATGGGAGGTCAACTAGAGGATCCGCTAAAGTGGACGAATGGCCAAGATGAAAAGCATTGGTTAAAGAGAGCCCCCTGGGGCAAGCCATGGGAAAGCTTGAAAGGTAGAATAGGGTTCCCATTCAGAAGGTTCTTCAGGGATTTATATGTTAGGGATATGCAGATCCAGTACCGCCAATGCTAGCCAAACCACACGCCGAATTCATGGAGTCGGAAGCCTTGGAAATTTCGAGCTTAAGGAAAAGGTCGGGGTTGTTTCTGGTTTCTGCAATGGAGGTCGACATGCATGAAGTTGTCGTGAATGCAACACTTCTAGACGAAAGCACTCTCACACTTGGATATTATCATTGGCAGGATCAAGGACAATCTATTGGCCAAAAGCTTGAAGAAGGTCTTGAAGAGGCTATCAATGAGGCTTATCGAGTGGAAATCTCCCACTTTGAGAGAACCGATTTTCTTTGGCAAAATAATGATGCTCAATGAACTGATGAGGGACGCGCAATCTCCCCAAAAAATCGATAAATGCATGATGGATGCAACAACATCCTAGCTGATGACCCCCCAACAAGATTTGATGAAAGCCCCTATGAAGCCATCCAAGGCCGGAGCCTTGATGGAAGGCAGGGAAAAACCATATCTTTAATCTCCTTCTTATCAAAGGGGCTTCAAGGTATGATAAGTCATGTGCATGGATATATAGGTTATCCCAGATGAGGCACATGGTCCTCGGAGTCTTCGTTCCAAGGAGTTCCTGAAAATGTGATAACTGAATGCGCTCCTTATCCTCTCTAGTGATGGTGGTGCCATGGTCGGTCTGAAGGGTCTACATGCAATTCTTTTTCTACGACCATTGATACCCCGACATGGAGAAGCTTGAAGTTTACATCTCCAAACCTAATCCCCAACCTAATCGAGGTCGAAGTTTGCGTCTCCCAACCTAATCAAGGCCAGATGAGAGTGTTGTCTCAACTTGATTTTTTGGAAAGAAAACAAGATAAGGTAAGAGGATCGATCACTCTCACCTTGGGAGAGGGACCTACTCTCCTCAACAAGGTCAAGACTCCAGATCACCTCCTTCGCAATCGCAACATGGTTCTTCAAGATCTCAACACTCTCACGCTGCCATCTCTTCGGGTCCTTTTGTGTGCGACACAATTTAATATGAACAAGCCGAATGGCGTCGGTCACATAGACGATCTTGTTCCGGTTGCTACCATGGTCTCCCTAAATCAGGGAAGGTATAGTCAGAATTCCTCAAGCTTGAAGGAGGGCATGTGCCTCATCCGATTCACCTTGGAGGAGATGGGGGCATAGTCCGAGTGGGTAGAGGTGGTGGCTTGAAGGTGCACATTTGGGAACAACAAGCCCCACCGTTCGGAGTGAAAGAAGTGGTCAATCTTTATGAACAAACGGTTTTCTTCAGCGTTGGACCAAGTGAACTTTCTTCCAGCAAGTCGTATCTCTTTGAGTTGAAGGTGGTTGAGGGGTCCGTGGAAACTCCCAATAAGGCGCCTATTGATGTTGCGGTTATTCTTGTCGTTCGCTTTGGTTATTAGATTGAAGCCCCCAAGGATAAGTCAGCTCGGCTTGACAAGAGGCCTAAGGCTTTCGAGCTCATTGATGAAAAACATCTTTTCCGGTCCCCCCTGTGGCCCGTAAGTGTACAAAAAAGTCCCTCACTTAGCATGGTGATAGTGGCTGAGATTGTTCTGGAAGTGGCACAAAAATCAAAAAGCTTGAAGTAGTTGTCAGAGACCTCCATGGTCATAGCGCCCATAATCTCGATACAATTTACGAGTAGTCTACATGATCATCGGTGTAATAACAAGGAGAGGAAATGTACCACTCTCCTCAATTATATGAGGCATATATTTTCAAAAATTGATACAGTACCAGTTTAAGCTAATCTACCAGTTAAGTTGCTTATTTTCTCCTTGCAAATAAAAGCAATTCCTTATGTTCACATAACTCCATTTGTGCAATTGCTTAAACACTATTATTTGGAATGTCAAATTTCTTTCTAGCCTTTTTACTCATCCATTTCCCTGCAAAGAATATGTCCGATGCTACGCGTCACCCGGGTGATCTTTTGTAAAGATCAACCGGGTCGACAACCATTTGAGCTGTCAAAAACAATCATAGGGAAATGGATGTTGTGAGTACCCATTGCAACATGGACCATGCCGCGGTCAACTTTAGCATGCCTGACATTGCAATACGTGGGCCTTTTGCCATGTTGTTGTGACCCATTGCAAGGACGATGTTGCGAACCCGTGGACCCACCGGCCCATCGTCGGAGCCTCTCCTCACCACAACATCATCCATGTTGGAGTCTCCGGCATCCCATGATCACAAACACCTCGCCATTGATTGGCATCTATGTTTGCAGGTCTGCTGCCCGGGGCTCGTAGCACGACCTCCGGCAACATGGCCATGGCGATTGACAGAGATCCAGCCATGGGGTACACACGAACGTCGTCTATTTGGGTGCCTCCACAAAAGACACATCCATGGAGGAATCAGAAGGGGTTTTTCTTTCCTCGAAAAGGAGGATCACCAGGAGGCGGCCGGCGCGTGAGATGTTTTCCGTCGGTTGATTCCCAGTGTTTTCCAAGAAAATATGGAGTACGGTGCAGGCGTGCAGCGTGAGAAGTAGTAGTCCAGGAAAAGGACGGGGCAAAACGTAATGGTCGGATGGACTGCATGTTTTTTCCCTGCAAAGCGAGGGATACGATATCTAGCCGGATAGGTGAACCACTGAACCAGTGAGCCATAAATACAGATCTTGGAAAGATACAGGTTCGAACTGCAGGCAGCAGGACAGTTCATAGAAGGAAGGAGTAAATGTATCGAAATTGGGTCATGATGCGTTTCACTTGTCGCTTCCTCTGCGTTTCTGGTCTCTGAAACCCAAGACTGCACTGCGCTGTTTTTGGGCGTTGCATGACGCCAAGCCGTACGTGCCAACCCAAGCAATGGCATGCACGCAGACGGTTATATGTATGTGACTGTCGACGTGTGTCAGTGGGCTATTTGTTTTGGGTCTTTCTACTATCATCATCTCCATATTTCAAAATAGGCTTTCCCCTGTTTTATATATAAAGCAATCACCAAATTAAATACACGATCAAACGATACAAAATGATGGGGTAGTCCTCGTACGATGCCGACGCTGATTCAAAATCTGCCGGCGCTGACTCTGGCCCAGCGTTTCTGACAGCTTCCTCCGCTGGATCAAAAAACCAATCTTTACTGCAGACTGATGTACACCCTCAACCTGACCATGAACTCCAGCTACGTCCCATGCTTGCCTGAATCGCCGATGATTGCGTCGACGCAGCTCCGCAAAAGTTCTCGAATCAAAATCAACTAAAACAGTGCAACATATCAACAACTCAAGCAATTAAGCATATGTTCGATCACTGATAAGAAGCAAAATAGTCAGAAAATGGCAACCGCTGCTACATGACGTTCTTCAAGAGTTTTTCCTTTTTCCTTTCTACATTCTATGATGATGCCAGGTTACTGTGGAACTAGAGGATAACACGCATTTTGCCGCGCCATTTTTCGGTTTTGGAATTAACTCTATTTTCTCCCAAATCTTATTACGGTAGTACGCATTATGTCGGTACCACCGAGGTTGTTGAGCAACCGCGGACTCCACGCGCTATTGGATTGGCCATGTAGGCCGATTCTTCTGCTTTTGGGAAGGATTCGTTTGGATTTTTCTTTTCTTTTTGCTCTAATGTTTTTTCTTGTTCATTTTAATATTTGTTTTACTTTTTATTCATGAGTATTTTTCAAATATATAAATTTTTTTTTGAAATTTGGGAACATATTTAAAATTCTTGAATATATTTTCAAATTTAAATATTTTCCTAATTTTGAACTTTTTTAAAAATCAATCAAGTTATTTCATATTCATGAACATCTTTATATTTACAATTTCCCTTTAATTTGTGACCTTTAAAAAATCATGAACTGTTATAAAACTCCTGAACATATTTTAGACTTCATGAATGTTTTTCATATTCCTGAAGAATTTGAAAATTTAAGAATATTTTTTAATTCAAGAATGTTTTTAAAATGCATGAACATTTTTATAATCCTTAAAAACTATCTGAATGTTTCAGTTTTTAAAATTATTTTAATGGAATGCCAGGTCCGATACTATTATTTTTCGATAAAAGGCGTATTTATTAGCTTAAAATGTAGCATCAAGCGGATATAAAATATGATGAGCAACATTCGGTCTCTGCATAACTAAGATGCACACAGCCAAACGCTAACAAACTGACAAAAGATAATAAAAGCCGACATGTGAAAAACAGTAAAGTCATATAAGATCGGCACTATGCCTACGCCGAAGGAGGTGGTGGGCTGATCCAAAGATTATTATGCCATCCATGTTGGGTAAAAACCTCCCTAGCCACTTGCTCCATCCATTTTGGGTCCGGTACTGTGATGAGGCCACGATCAGACCAGACCCCAGGGTCCACTTTGATTAAAAAGACATTGAAGATCTCCTAGGGTACTTAGTAACTGTAAGGACTCATATGGTACACCGAAAAGAACTAAATATTTGTCATCAGAACTGCAAATTGGGGTTAAGAGAGATGCATGTCTAGAAGAAAAGTATACGCGTACTATACAACAGTAAGATTTTTTCGATAAATTGTGGATTTTATTTGTTCAAGTGAAGCATCAATAGGACACAACAGTTAGATGGCTAGTTCAATTTGCACACATAAACTAACATCTACCTGCAGCTATGTCAATAGCCAAGCCGTCTATTTTACTGTTCCACAGAACACCTCCTGACTGGTTCAGCTACTGTCCCTAGAACTGGCTTGGCGACCACCAAACAGATTTTTCTGTCATGTCAGGATGATGGACCGATGATCTTGCCCTCAAGCTGCGGAGGGTGGCCATGAAACTGATCCTACCAGGCTCAGTATGTGCTGCTGTTCTAACCAGATGTCTGCTCGTGCCTCACGCAAACAAGATACTCTATCATCTACAGTAGCTTGTCCCGTCCATCTTGTACAGAGATACGCCGCCCATTTGGTCATGGTGTTCCTGAACTTCAATTCTCAGGCTCTCAAATGGAAGCAACAACCACTAGCTGTAGTTTCGGTTCCTCGTCTCACTCGTATCTGAATTTCCTGAATCCTGACGCTGGCACGTAATCTGGTTCAACTGTTCCCCGTACCTTGCAATTGCTAAATGCCCCCACTCATCTGCTTGGCCAGTTTCATGCTCTTTTAAACGGATAGCTGCAGCATGTGCTCTTCTGATTCTTCCTTGCTCAGTACATCTGACCAACCGTCCACCCTTTGTGTTTCCATCCAGGAATGAATCCGAATTACCTGCATACAGGTTACAATCATTTAACTCCCGTATAACAAGTTTCTGACAGAACCAGTAGAGCAACACATAAAGCCGGCATTTCTTATTGTGGATGTAATATGGATTATTATATGTCTAGATGGTTCGTTGTGAATTATTCTCAGAGCTCAACATGATCAGTTCTCAACTGTGATATTTTCAATGTTTAAGCAATCCTTTTCTTTTATATGGGCTGAACTCGACTGGAAGGAATCCGGATTACATTAGCCCTTCAGTATTGCTGCCACGTTTTGAGCAGCACCCCTCACAGCTAACTAAGTTCCTTTCCAACCAAACATATTTTTGCATATTTCTGCAGATGAAATAAGGGTAACATCACTAAAAATCGTTGTGCATCAAATATAGAAGAACTGAACTTGTCAGTTTGCAGAATAGAGGTATAGGACTATATGACACTTGTACAAAAACAACACAAGCTAATAGAAAGGCAAGGGCTGAGACAGACAATAAGAACAATAAATTGACTAGTAGTTTAATTTGAAGGAAGCGCTCAAGGGGCATTCTTTACAATATCATTCATAGGCTACTCGAACCAATCCCTACTCTCTGAAAATTTAGCTAACCTAGCAAGTCCGTCAGCTACTTTATTTGCTTCTCTATTACAATGTTAAAATCTAATAAGCGGAAAATCGCAAGCCATAAAATAACAATCATCGAACAATGCCGGCGCCGCTCCCGCTAAATGTCCTCTGTTCTTCATTGTGTCAATTACTTTCATATTGTTGGAGTTAACAACAATACGGTTGCTTCCCGTCTTCTGTGCAAGTAATAGGCCAAATAGCAGAGCCAAAACTTCTATTGTTAATACATCTGCACACCAATCCATCCTTCAATTCCCGCCAACAATGAATCTTCCTTTGTCATCTCTAAGTACAGCCCCAGCTGTGTCTCTAAGCACGTCTTGATCGAATGAGGTATCGACATTTAATTTCACAAAACCCATAGGTGGTCTTGTGTCCATCCCTCTCTTTTACTTGTTGCCCTTGGGGATTGGGGAATAACATAGTTTGTCGTTATAGCACGGGCTTCTATCAAAATTTGGTATGCATCTTGGGATTTTCCCTGATGGACTAGCGTACGTCTGTCCCACCATAAGTATCAAGCTGTAATGGCGATCAATTCACATACATTCTGGGTGCCCACTATAGATAGCTCATGTTCTGGCATAAGAAGTGATTACCTTACCAACAAGTGATTCATTATCTTTCTTTTTTTCCTAAAAGGAAGGTGCCTCGTAGTCTTGGAACATGGCATCATGCGCATCAATCTTTCATCAAAAATCTGCTTTTAAGATATCTCCCGAGTTACCACCAACTGCACATGTCGCAAGGAAGCAGAACACCATGAAGCTCTTCACATAGAGTACAAAACTGTAGCATTTTTCAGCGCCACTGAATATTTTGAGAAAAAAAACACATTTTTTTTAGAAAAGAAGGATTCCCTCGAGCCTCTGCATCAGAGTGATGCATACATCCCCAAAGAACACATTTAATGGCAAGATTGATCCTTTTAGCTGCATAATAATCCAATTATCATCAGGTCGCACATCCAAGTACTCCCTTGTCAACACAGTTATCAGGCTGCGATACTATACATTACATCTATATCTATATCTATATCTATACCTACTAATAAAGCAAGGTGCGTTTCGCCAATTTGCCATCCGTTCATCGCCGAAAAGAATGTTTCCCTATCCGAGGTGGTACTAAATTCTTATGCGTTCGTCTAATAAAATAAAGTCTTTTCCAGAATTTCGTACGTGGGTCGCGCGATGTGGCCCAGCAAAGCCAACCCATTTATTTTTCTGCCCACACAGCTGGGAAAATTCTATTTTTCGCACGGGGCGACAAATAGTCGGAGCTTCACACAGGACAACCGATAACGGAGTACTTCTATTTTTATTCTCCTTCCCTATCTCTTTTTTCCTTCCAAGTTTATTTTTCTTATATAATTTATTTCATAAATTCAAAATTCTCAAAAAACATCCAGAATTTAAAAAAATCAAATTATACAAAATGTGAGGAATTCCAACATTTTGTTGCTATTTTGAAAAATATTCGGAACTTGAAAAAGTTTACCATTTTTTCAAAAACTTTTATTGTTTTTCAAAATTGTTTGAGATTTCTAAAAATAAAATGAATTTTAAAAATGCTCCAAATTCGACGAATATTCTTGTTTTAGTGAAATTTTTACAATTCAAAATAATGCTAAAAGGTACACATTTTCAAAAATCTTATGAATTTTCAAGACATGTTCCCGTGCTAAAAAATGTTCATAAATTCAAATAATGTTCATGTTTTATAATAAAGTTGGTGTTTTCAAAAAATGTTTGTGAATTTTAAAAGATTTTCATGTTTCAAATTTTGTTCGCATTTTTCTACAATTCAAAATATAATGTTAAAAGATACAAATTTTCTAAAAATGTTATGAATATTCAACACATGTTCCCGTGCTAAAACAATGTTCAAAATTTAAATAATGTTCATATCTTTATAAAAAAGTTGGTGTTTTCAAAAAATGTTTGTGAATTTTAAAAGATGTTCTTGTTTCAAGAAAATTGCATTTTTTTGAAAGTGTACATACTTTTTTAAAAACTGATCAGGATTTAAAAAATGGTTCATGTTTACTAATTCAGAAACTTCATACCTTAAAGTCTCCTCGATTGATAGGAAAAGTAGATTGAATAATTCATGGGCCTTCTCTGGCATACGATGACGTGATAAAACTCTTAAATGCCCTCGATCAATGAATGAAAAAGTAGCGGATTAATTACTTCACACCCGGCGAAACTGAGAAGCTAAATATTCCTTTTTCACGTGCACACAAGGTTTTGCTTGCATATATAATTCTCACTAATTTTAAATGCATGCTATTTTTTCTCCCGTTGCAGCGCACGTGCATAATTTTCACGGGCATATTTTTTCTACTATACATCCCAATTACAATTAACACATGTAGTAGATACTAGATACGTTAATAAACATGTTCCACAAGCCATGTCACCAGTTCCCACAGAAGAACAATATGTGTTTTCTAATGGTTCTCAAAAACTTTCTTTGATGTGTTATACTGCATGAGCCAAGAGATGTTATCTTAATGAATCTTGTTTTGGCAATACCAACGGAGAACAACACAGACATGGAGTGCTAACCCAAGTTTTGTTGGTTCCTCTAGGAAATCCTTTATAACACTAAGCTTCCCAGTCTTAAAGAGCCGACATTCAATTGAGGTCTCTAATTAGAATTGGGTCACCAGATTTGACCGGGCCAATCATTTCTCAAAGCTCTCTCATTCAATTCTTTCATATATACACTATGCTTCCAAATTTTAGGGCCTTACAATTAATTGAGGTATTTAATTTAGAACTGGGTCCTCTGATTTTGACCGGGTCAATAATTTCTCAATCTCTCTCATTCATTTTTTTAATTCATTATGTTCCTTGATTTTGAAGCTCTTTCATTCAATTGAGGTATGCAATTTTGGATTTCATTTACGATTTTGACCGGGCAACAATTTTTCAAATCAATTAGCAGCAACCGGCCTATAGAAACATATCAATCAATGCACCTCACACAACATAAGAAAAATAAGCTCCACCATGTGATATTGTAGCAGCAATATAGTACATGCAACCACCCACACAAAAATTTCCACACATAAATATATGTTGGTTAGATAACACATAATCACACCACAAAAGTTCCACCAAATCACCGCATATAAATAAATAAAAACACACTATCATCTCCCTCACCCGTCAAACTAAATATTTCATCAGTTCCAAAATATAAGGGGTGTTAGTGTTTTGGAAAGACAAAATTCTTTAACTTTGACCAAGTTCACAGCAAAAATATCGACATCCACAACACTAAACAAAATAAGTATGGAAATTCATTTCATGACGAATCTAAAAATACCGATTTGATATTATGGATTTTGATATATTTCTCTACAAATTTGATCACATTTAAAATATTTGACTTCTCAAAAGAGTAATGCACCTTATATTTTGAAACAGGGTGATTTTTTTAAGAAACACAACAATACAGCAAAGCGCGTCCAACCCTTTTAGTTGAAGGATTATCTTGCAGTGACCAACAATTTGTGCGGTGATGCCAAGCTCTTGCCTACACAGTTGGGATTTAGAAGCAAGATAAGATAGGAGGAAAAGTAAATGGAAAAGTTAATTGCTTCTCTGTTACCGGTCTCGGAAAATGTTGTAAAGTTGTGCTTACTTTCAGTTCTTGAGAGGTTTCAAACTGATTAATATAGCATTTTGCATTTCTAGTTTCTAGTACTTGTCAATATTCTTTTCATGCGAGTACACCAGCAGTAGACCATGAGAACATAGCAAAGATTGGGCATGTTTAGGTTGAGGTAGCAGCTCACTAATTATCTTGCAACAACATGAGCACACATATTTCAACAATAGTACCTTGATAAAAACATATCAGAAGGCAACCTCGCTAGTGTATGGCTTGCATTGATCACAAAAAATACAATCCAATGCAATGAACACTCTACTTTGTTAGAAGGGGAAAGAATTCCTCCATGCCACATGAAACAATTTTTTTGACCAGTTGCAAAGTAACAAACAGATCTATTTACATTGCTTCTGTCCGATTGATAAATGACTCATTTCCCCCGCCGTTCAGTCGTCCCCATTACAATGTACTCTAGTCGGTTATCTAAATTGTATCTCTTCACAGTGGAAATGTATTGAGGGGAAAATATCAGATGATACTAGAGTTAGCATCCTCCCATGGTCCAGAGTATCTCGAGGATTATATCCTGATTCAAATGGTTAGCATCGGAGATTGTGGACTAAAGGGTAATTGCAAGACCCTTCAGGGAGTTTTCTACAAAATTGCACAAGCTCTCCGCTCAGCACTCGATCTAGGATCCAACCCTTGAGATGATCTTGGAGCATGGGAACATGTCATCTCCTGTAGCACCTGAAACTTTCCCATATATGGAGTTGAGCAACCCCAGGAGGGTATCTCCTTTCTCCCTCTCGCGTCACCTCCACGGACGACCGGGGCACGCCCTAGCCACTCCTGGACATCTTCCCTTCCCTCCCTTCCTCCACACTGCCGCCAGGGGCTCCGCCGGGCGAAGCCTGGTTGGCATCAGCGGTGGTGGGCTTCTCTCCTCTCCGCGGGCGTTGGTGACATAGGACGGGGCGGTTGGCGGTTGCGCATTGCTTGGCATGGGGCGGTGTGGCGGGCACCTGCACACCCGCGGTGGTGGTGTGGCAACGAGGTGGTGCACATTAGTTGTGTGGTCCAACGCAAGTGTAGCATCGGGCCATCAGGCGCCAGATCCAGCATGCTGGCAGCCGGCCGGCGCGATGGCCCATGCTGGTACGGCGACAACGCTCCTTTATGGGAAGCTACCATGGGGTGGCGGTGCTTGGGAGGCTCGGTTGCAAGGCTCGTCAATGGATGGTTGGCGTGAGCGAGGCATCGCCGGTACATTATACAACTTGGCTTGAATATTTCAATGATGAGCTTTCTCAAATCCTCTAATGAGTAAGCAAATTTGATGCATACCCCACTAGTTGACTATGGGAGCTTTCATACACTGATAACTTTAGTGCATTCGTTGCATGTCAATCCCTACCTCTTTCATTAACATCAATTATGAGCCCTTCCCTTTGCCTAATGATCAAGCCCCGTTGATGAAAGAGTTTCTCTTACCTTTTTGACTTCTCATAAACCTCAATTGTCATTCTCTATCCCATTTGAAAGTGATGTGGTTATACTTGCTCTCAAGCATTACATAGCATATTATGTGGTGCATTAGTATTGCATGATCAAAAAGTAACTTGGTTTGACTTAGGTTGGTTTATGATAAGATTGCCATTATACGCCAGTATAATTTGACATTCTTTCCTGACCTATGACAATAGGAACATTGATTGAAAGCATTGAATCATGGAAAAAGAGCATGTTTATTTGCACATTTTGATGTTACTTGTTTGTTATCAATTATTATTACAATGTATCGCTCTTCTTTTAAGTTACACTTAAATTACACAATACTGATTATTTTCATGTAAGATAGCATTTACAATAAAAAAAATATTTTTTTATCATCTACCTTCTTGGGGATGCGCGGGGATTAAGCTTGTGGACGATGATACGTCTCAAACATATCTATAAACTTTACTTGTTTTATACTATATTTATATCATTATTGCATCACTTTGGCCTCAGTTTTATCAATTTATTGGACTAACCAATTAATCTAGTGCCCAGTGTTAGTTGCTATTTTTTGTCTATTTTGCAATTTACTGAAATAAAAAAAATCGGAACCCAAAAAACTCAAACACAAATAGGACGCAAGTTTTCAAGCTAAAAGTATGACTCGGCAGAAGCCCAACTAGGTGTGGGGAGTGGGCACAGCCTCCCTGCACCTCTGCACCCCAAGAAAAGTTAGGCGTGTGAGAGGGTCGCGTGGGCCTCGTGGGCATTGTTTCCACCGCCTCTCGGTGCCCCTACCTCTATATATGCTAAAATACGTCGAATATATTGTTATCCTATTTTTTCTGCCGATGCCTCTTCACGATCTGAGGAAACCATTGATTTAGGTCTTTTCTGGCACCTTGCCGGAGGGAATTGATATTAATCAACCTCCATCAGAAAGTGCTGCTTTGGTGATGATGCGGGAGTAGTCCATCTTTGGGGTTTAGGGTTTGCACCAGTACATATGTGAAGGAAATATGCCCTAGAGGCAATAATAAAGTTATTATTTATTTCCTTATATCATGATAAATGTTTATTATTCATGCTAGAATTGTATTAACCGGAAACATGGTACATGTGTGAATACATAGACAAACAGTGTGTCACTAGTATGCCTCCACTTGACTAGCTCGTTGATCAAATATGGTTATGTTTCCTAGCCATAGACAAAGAGTTGTCATTTGATTAACGGGATCACATCATTAGGAGAATGATGTGATTGACTTGACCCATTCCGTTAGCTTAGCACTTGATCGTTTAGTTTGTTGCTATTGCTTTCTTCATGACTTATACATGTTCCTGTGACTATGAGATTATGCAACTCCCGTTTACCGGAGGAACACTTTGTGTGCTACCAAACGTCACAACGTATCTGGGTGATTATAAAGGTGCTCTATAGGTGTCTCCAATGGTACTTGTTGGGTTGGCATATTTCAAGATTAGGATTTGTCACTCGGATTGTCGGAGAGGTATCTCTGGGCTCACTCGGTAATACACATCACTTAAGCCTTGCAAACATTGCAACTAATGAGTTAGTTGCGGGATGATGTATTACGGAACGAGTAAAGAGACTTGCCGGTAACGAGATTGAACTAGGTATTGAGATACCGACTATCGAATCTTGGGAAAGTAACATACCGATGACAAAGGGAACAATGTATGTTGTTATGCGGTTTGACCGATAAAGATCTTCGTAGAATATGTAGGAGCCAATATGAGCATCCAGGTTCCGCTATTGGTTATTGACCGGAGACGTGTCTCGGTCATGTCTACATAGTTCTCGAACCCGTAGGGTCCGCACGCTTAAAGTTCGATGATGGTTATATTATGAGTTTATGTGTTTTGATGTACCGAAGGTAGTTCGGAGTCCCGGATGTGATCACGAACATGAAGAAGAGTCTCGAAATGGTCAAGACATAAAGATTGATATATTGGACGAATATATTCGGACACCGGAATGGTTTCGGGGGTTATCGGATATATGCCGGAGTACCAGGGGGTTACCGGAACCCCCCGAAGGTTATTGGGCCTCATGGGCCCAATTGGTGGAAGAGGAGAGGCGGCCAAGGGGCAGCCGCGCGCCCCTCCCCTCCCAAGTCCGAATTGGAGAAGGAAGGGGGGCGCCTCCCCCCTTTTCCTTTCTTCCTCTTTCTCCTTCCCTCTCCTCTCCTACTCCAACATGGAAATGGGGGAGTCCTACTCCCGGTGGGAGTAGGACTCCTCATGGGGCGCGCCAAGGGTGGCCGCCCCCCTCCCCCTTCTCCACTCCTTTATATACAGGGAGGGATGCACCCCCTAGAGACACAACAATTGATCCCTTGGATCTCTTAGCCGTGTGCGGTGCCCCCCTCCACCATAATCCACCTCGGCCATATCGTAGCAGTGTTTAGCCGAAGCCCTGCGTCGGTAGAACATCATCATCGTCACCACGCCGTCGTGCTGACGGAACTCTCCCTCAAAGCTCGGCTGGATCGGAGTTGGAGGGACGTCATCGAGTTGAACGTGTGCAGAACTCGGAGGTGCCATGCATTCGGTACTTGATCGGTTGGATCGTGAAGACGTACGACTACATCAACCGCGTTGTGCTAACACTTCCGCTTTTGGTCTACGAGGGTACGTGGACACACTCTCCCCTCTCATTTCTATGCATCACCATGATCTTGCGTGTGCGTAGGAAAATTTTGAGATTACTACGTTTCCCAACAGTGGCATCCGAGCCAGGTTTTTATGCGTTGATATTATATGCACGAGTAGAACACAAGTGAGTTGTGGGCGATACAAGTCATACTGCTTACCAGCATGTCATACTTTGGTTCGGCGGTATTGTTGGATGAAGCAGCCCGGACCAACATTACGCGTACGCTTACGCGAGACTGGTTCTACCGACGTGCTTTGCACACAGGTGGCTGGCGGGTGTCAGTTTCTCCAACTTTAGTTGAACCGAGTGTGGCTACGCCCGGTCCTTGAGAAGGTTAAAACAACACTAACTTGACGAACTATCATTGTGGTTTTGATGCGTAGGTAAGAACAGTTCTTGCTCAACCCGTACCAGCCACGTAAAACTTGCAACAACAAAGTAGAGGACGTCTAACTTATTTTTGCAGGGCATGTTGTGATGTGATATGTTCAAGACATGATGCTATACTTTATTGTATGAGATGATCATGTTTTGTAACCGAGTTATCGGCAACTGGCAGGAGCCATATAGTTGTCGCTTTATTGTATGCAATGCAATCGCCCTATAATTGCTTTACTTTATCACTAAGCGGTAGCGATAGTCATAGAAGCAATAGTTGGCGAGACGACAACGATGCTACGATGGAGATCAAGGTGTCGCGTCGGTGACGATGGTGATCATGACGGTGCTTCGGAGATGGAGATCACAAGCACAAGATGATGATGGCCATATCATATCACTTATATTGATTGCATGTGATGTTTATATTTTATGCATCTTATTTTGCTTTGATTGACGATAGCATTATAAGATGATCTCTCACTAAATTTCAAGATAAAAGTGTTCTCCCTGAGTATGCACCGTTGCCAAAATTCGTCGTGCCCAGACACCACGTGATGATCGGGTGTGATAAGCTCTACGTCCATCTACAACGGGTGCACGCCAGTTTTGCACACGCAGAATACTCAGGTTAAACTTGACGAGCCTAGCATATGCAGATATGGTCTCGGAACACTGAGACCGAAAGGTCGAGCGTGAATCATATAGTAGATATGATCAACATAGTGATGTTCACCATTGAAAACTACTCCATTTCACGTGATGATCAGTTATGGTTTAGTTGATTTGGATCACGTGATCACTTAGATGATTAGAGGGATGTCTATCTAAGTGGGAGTTCTTAAGTAATATGATTAATTGAACTTAAATTTATCATGAACTTAGTACCTGATAGTATTTTTGCATGTCTATGTTTGTTGTAGATAGATGGCTCGTGTTGTTGTTCCATTGAATTTTAATGCGTTCCTTGAGAAAGCAAAGTTGAAAGATGATGGTACCAATTACACGGATTGGGTCCGTAACTTGAGGATTATCCTCTTTGCTGCACAGAAGAATTACGTCCTGGAAGCACCGCTAAGTGCCAAACCTGCTGCAGGAGCAACACCAGATGTTATGAACACCTGGCAGAGCAAAGCTGATGACTACTCGATAGTTCAGTGTGCCATGCTTTACAGCTTAGAACCAGGACTTCAACGGCGTTTTGAACGTCATGGAGCATATGAGATGTTCCAGGAGTTGAAGTTAATATTTCAAGCAAATGCCCAGATTGAGAGATATGAAGTCTCCAATAAGTTCTATAGCTGCAAGATGGAGGAGAATAGTTCTGTCAGTGAGCATATACTCAAAATGTCTGGGTATCATAATCACTTGACTCAACTGGGAGTTAATCTTCCTGTTGATAGTGTCATTGACAGAGTTCTTCAATCACTGCCACCAAGTACAAGAGCTTTGTGATGAACTATAATATGCAAGGGATGGATAAGACGATTCCCGAGCTCTTCGCAATGCTAAAGGCTGCAGAGGCAGAAATCAAGAAGGAGCATCAAGTGTTGATGGTTAATAAGACCACCAGTCTTAAGAAAAAGGGCAAAAGGAAGAAGAAGGGGAACTTCAAAAAGAACAGCAAACAAGTTGCTGCTCAAGAGAAGAAACCCAAGTCTGGACCTAAGCCTGAGACTGAGTGCTTCTACTGCAAACAGACTGGTCACTGAAAGCGGAACTGCCCCAAGTATTTGGCGGATAAGAAGGATGGCAAGGTGAACAAAGGTATATGTGATATACATGTTATTGACGTGTACCTTACCAGAGCTCGCAGTAGCACCTGGGTATTTGATATTGGTTATGTTGCTAATATTTGCAACTCAAAACAGGGACTATGGATTAAGCGAACACTGGCTAAGGACGAGGTGACGATGCGCGTGGGAAATGGTTACAAAGTCGATGTGATCACCGTCGGCACGCTACCTCTACATCTACCTTCGGGATTAGTTTTAGACCTAAATAATTGTTATTTGGTGCCAGCGTTGAGCATGAACATTATATCTGGATCTTGTTTAATGCGAGACGGTTATTCATTTAAATCTGAGAATAATGGTTGTTCTATTTATATGAGTAATATATTTTATGGTCATGCACCCTTAAAGAGTGGTCAATTTTTGATGAATCTCGATAGTAGTGATACACATATTCATAATGTTGAAGCCAAAAGATGCAGAGTTGATAATGATAGTGCAACTTATTTGTGGCACTGCCGTTTGGGTCATATTAGTATAAAGCGCATGAAGAAACTCCATACTGATGGACTTTTAGAATCACTTGATTATGAATCACTTGGTACTTGCGAACCATGCCTCATGGGCAAGATGACTAAAACGCCGTTCTCCGGAACTATGGAGCGAGCAACTGATTTGTTAGAAATCATACATACTGATGTATGTGGTCCAATGAATGTTGAGGCTCGCGGCGGGTATCGTTATTTTCTCACCTTCATAGATGATTTAAGCAGATATGGGTATATCTACTTAATGAAACATAAGTCTAAAACATTTGAAAAGTTCAAAGAATTTCAGAGTGAAGTTGAAAATTATCGTAACAAGAAAATAAAGTTTCTACGATCTGATCGTGGAGGAGAATATTTGAGTTACGAGATTGGTCTACATTTGAAACAATGCAGAATAGTTTCTCAACTCACGCCACCCGGAACACCACAACGTAATGGTGTGTCCAAACGTCATAATCGTACTTTACTAGATATGGTGCGATCTATGATGTCTCTTACTTATTTACCGCTATCGTTTTGGGGTTATGCTTTAGAGACGACCGCATTCACGTTAAATAGGGCACCATCAAAATCCGTTGAGACGACACCTTATGAACTATGGTTTGGCAAGAAACCAAAGTTGTCGTTTCTTAAAGTTTGGGGCTGCGATGCTTATGTGAAAAAGCTTCAACCTAATAAGCTCGAACCCAAATCGGAGAAATGTGTCCTCATAGGATACCCAAAGGGTACGCCTTCTATCACAGATCCGAAGGCAAGACATTCGTTGCTAAGAATGGATCCTTTCTAGAGAAGGAATTTCTCTCGAAAGAAGTGAGTGGGAGGAAAGTAGAACTTGATGAGGTAACAGTACCTGCTCCCTTGTTGGAAAGTAGTTCATCATAGAAACCGGTTCCTGTGACTTCTACATCAATTAGTGAGGAAGTTAATGATGATGATCATGAAACTTCAGATCAAGTTATTACTGAACCTCGTAGGTCAACCAGAGTAAGATCCACACCAGAGTGGTACGGCAATCCTGTTCTGGAGGTTATGTTGCTAGACCATGACGAACCTACGAACTATGAAGAAGCGATGGTGAGCCCAGATTCTACAAAATGGCTTGAAGCCATGAAATCTGAGATGGGATCCATGTATGAGAACAAAGTGTGGACTTTGGTTGACTTGCTCGTTGATCTGCAAGCCATCGAGAATAAATGGATCTTCAAGAAGAAGACTGACGCTTATGGTAATGTTACTATCTATAAAGCTCGACTTATTGTAGAAGGTTTTAGACAAGTTCAAGGGATTGACTACGATGAGACCTTCTCACCCGTAGCGATGCTTAAGTCCGTCTGAATCATGTTAGCAATTGCCGCATTTTATGATTATGAAATTTGGCAAATGGATGTCAAAACTGCATTCCTGAATGGATTTCTAGAAGAAGAGTTGTATACGATGCAACCGAAAGGTTTTGTCGATCCAAAGTGAGCTAACAAAGTGTGCAAACTCCAGCGATCCATTTATGGACTGGTGCAAGCCTCTCGGAGTTGGAATAAACGTTTTGATAGTGTGATCAAAGCATATGGTTTTATACAGACTTTTGGAGAAGTCTGTATTTACAAGAAAGTGAGTGGGAGCTCTGTAGCATTTCGGATATTATATGTGGATGACATATTGTTGATTGGAAATGATATAAAATTTCTAGATAGCATAAAAGGATATTTGAATAAGAGTTTTTCAATGAAACACCTTGGTGAAGCTGCTTATATATTGGGCATCAAGATCTATAGAGATATATCGAGACGCTTAATTGGCCTTTCACAAAGCACATACCTTGACAAAGTTTTGAAGAAGTTCAAAATGGATCAGGCAAAGAAAAGGTTCTTGCCTGTGTTACAAGGTGTGAGGTTGAGTAAGACTCAATGCTCGACCACTTCAAAAGATAGAGAGAAAATGAAAGATGTTTCATATGCTTTAGCCATAGGCTCTATCACGTATGCAATGTTGTGTACCAGACCTGATGTGTGCCTTGCTATTAGTTTAGCAGTGAGGTACCAAAGTAATCCAGGAGTGGATCACTGGACAGCGGTCAAGAACATCCTGAAATACTTGAAAAGGACGAAGGATATGTTTCTCGTTTATGAAGGTGACAAAGAGCTCGTCGTTAATGGTTACGTCGATGCAAGCTTTGACACTGATCCGTATGATTCTAAATCGCAAACCGGATACATGTTTTTATTAAAAGGTGGAGCTGTCAGTTGGTGCAGTTCTAAACAAAGCATCGTAACAGGATCTACATGTGAAGCGGAGTACATAGTTGCTTCGGAAGCAGCAAATGAAGGAGTCTGGATGAAGGAGTTCATATCCGATCTAGGTGTCATACGTAGTGTATCGGGTCCAATGAAAATCTTTTGTGACAATACTGGTGCAATTGCTTTGGAAAAGGAATCCAGATTTCACAAGAGAACCAAGCACATCAAGAGACGCTTCAACTCCATCTGGGATCAAGTCCAGGTGGGAGACATAGAGATTTGCAAGATACATACGGATCTGAATGTTGCAGACCCGTTGACTAAGCCTCTTCCACGAGCAAAACATGATCAGCACCAAGGCTCCATGGGTGTTAGAATCATTACTGTGTAATCTAGATTATTGACTCTAGTGCAAGTGGGAGACTGAAGAAAATCTGCCCTAGAGGCAATAATAAAGTTATTATTTATTTACTCATATCATGATAAATGTTTATTATTCATGCTAGAATTGTATTAACCGGAAACATGATACATGTGTGAATACATAGACAAACAGTGTGTCACTAGTATGCCTCTACTTGACTAGCTCGTTGATCAAAGATGGTTATGTTTCCTAGCCATAGACAAAGAGTTGTCATTTGATTAATGGGGTCGCATCATTAGGAGAATGATATGATTGACTTGACCCATTCCGTTAGCTTAGCACTTGATCGTTTAGTTTGTTGCTATTGCTTTCTTCATGACTTATACATGTTCCTGTGACTATGAAATTATGCAACTCCCGTTTACCGGAGGAACACTTTGTGTGCTACCAAACGTCACAACGTAACTGGGTGATTATAAAGGTGCTCTATAGGTGTCTCCAAAGGTACTTGTTGGGTTGGCGTATTTCAAGATTAGGATTTGTCACTCCGATTGTCGGATAGGTATCTCTGGGCCCACTCGGTAATACACATCACTTAAGCCTTGCAAGCATTGCAACTAATGAGTTAGTTGCAGGATGATGTATTACGGAACGAGTAAAGAGACTTGCCGGTAACGAGATTGAACTAGGTATTGAGATACCGACGATCGAATCTCGGGCAAGTAACATACCGATGACAAAGGGAACAACGTATGTTGTTATGCGGTTTGACCGATAAAGATATTCGTAGAATATGTAGGAGCCAGTATGAGCATCCAGGTTCCGCTATTGGTTATTGACCGGAGACGTGTCTCGGTCATGTCTACATAGTTCTCGAACCCGTAGGGTCCGCACGCTTAAAGTTCGATGACGGTTATATTATGAGTTTATGTGTTTTGATGTACCAAAGGTAGTTCAGAGTCCCGGATGTGATCACGGACATGACGACGAGTCTCGAAATGGTCGAGACATAAAGATTGATATATTGGATGACTATATTCGGACACCGGAATGGTTTCGGGGGTTATCGGTTATATACCGGAGTACCGGGGGGTTATCGGAACCCCCTCGGAGGTTATTGGGCCTCATGGGCGCAATTGGTGGAAGAGGAGAGGCGGCCAAGGGGCAGCCGCGCGCCCCTCCCCTCCCAAGTCCGAATTGGACAAGGAAGGGGGGCGGCGTCCCCCCTTTCCTTTCTTCCTCTTTCTCCTTCCCTCTCCTCTCCTACTCCAACATGGAAAGGGGGGAGTCCTACTCCCGGTGGGAGTAGGACTCCTCATGGGGCGCGCCAAGGGTGGTCGACCCCCTCCCCCTTCTTCACTCCTTTATATACGGGGAGGGAGGCACCCCCTAGAGACACAACAATTAATCCCTTGGATCTCTTAGCCGTGTGCGGTGCCCCCCTCCACCATAATCCACCTCGGTCATATCATAGCAGTGCTTAGGCGAAGCCCTGCGTCGGTAGAACATCATCATCGTCACCACGCCGTCGTGCTGGCGGAACTCTTCCTCAAAGCTCGGCTGGATCGGAGTTGGAGGGACGTCATCGAGTTGAACGTGTGCAGAACTCGAAGGTGCCGTGCATTTGGTACTTGATCGGTCGGATCGTGAAGGCGTACGACTACATCAACCACGTTGTGCTAACGCTTCCGCTTTCGGTCTACGAGGGTACGTGGACACACTCTCCCCTCTCGTTGCTATGCATCACCATATGATCTTGCGTGTGCGTAGAAAATTTTTGAAATTACTACGTTCCCCAACAATATGTGCTCTCTCTCTCTCTCTCTCCCCTCCCTCTCCCTCTCCCTCTCTCCTTGATTATGCGAGTTTCCGAGGATGAATGTGATCATGGGTTTTGTCAATAGATTTGAATTATCTGATGCATCCAATCATATTGTGTTTGTGGTGAATTATATCTTGCTGATCCTATGAGTTTCTTTATAGTGGATATATATTTTGAGAATCAATGAGATCATGATGCATGTCTAGCATAATTTTTGAAGATACCCATAGTGACATTGGGGTGACTATGGATTAAGTCAGAACAATAAAGATCATGAGTTGTTTGTTTCGTATAATTGTTGGAGCTGCCTATAGTGACGTTAGGGTTGTCCTCTGGATCAAGATTAGAAAAACGAACTTAGAGGTGTGCCTAGCCAGGAGGTTAGAGGTACGCTATATCATCCCACTTGGATCTAATAAAACAAGATCTAATAATCCATCCCTCAGTTCCACCTTTCCCCTTCAAAATTGTCCACCTTTCCCCTTCAAAATGACGATGAGCCCCCCCTTTTTTTGGTATTTGTTGTGCATCTTTTTATTTTCAGGTTCTCACAAGTGAAAATTTGGTGATTATTGCTCGACGCTATCATTTCGCCATAAAAGTGCTTCGCCGCCTATATTGCTCTACGCTATCATTTCTGAAGCAAACATTTGGGTCGTCACCGGCGCCAAGAAATTAGGGTCCACTCTTTTGTGAGAATAATCATTCATGCCGTGCAAGGGGTCTTTTGTAACAAACTCTTCTCTCTTCTTATCTAATGGAGGAGGCAAATCTTTTGCCTTCGTTTCGAGAAAAAAAATCTTTGATGATTTGTTTGAATTTCAGCACTATGCGCCGAATATCGTGTGGAGGTGCGGGCGTGCTGTTCCACGCCATGCAAGTCTACGTCTATGCCTATCACGAAGGAAAGTTTGTAGGTGGAGTATGAGTACTGTGTTGTATTACTCTTTGAGTTTGACTGCTAACCAAAGACGATCCGACGAAGCAGGAAGCGGGATTCGCACGAAATAAGGCATTGACGCACGCCCAAGTAATCTTCACCGGAACTGAGCTCGTAAACTGCCTTCAGCCTTAACTCTCATAAATATTACTGGTTGATGTGTTCTTGTCGTTCTAGAGGAGTCGCCAGAAGGGCGAAAACACATAGACAATGTGCAGCGGTTGCATGGGCGTTCTACGGTTGGCAAGTAATTTCTTTGCTTCAGGAAGACACTCAACCAGACTCAGTTTGATCTCGGTTCTATACCATTAAACTAACCAAGCCTGGTGCAGGCGGGCTTCCATGCAGGTGGTCAAATGTCAGTTCTTTTATCCGTTTGTTTGGTACGCCCTTACACAATAAACAAAGATAAGATGCCTAATCTTGGATGAGAAGGTAATGTACGTGATCATGTTAACACTGCATGCCAATGGGACGTAGGTTAGAGATTACAAAACTGCACCCACTTGTCCTCCGGCGTCCTCCGGTGATGGCAACTTGTGAGCTGTAATGTAAGTGTGCCGTCCTTTGTCAAGACTGCAATAATAATGTATGCATGCTCCCTGTGATCTGCATGAATTATGCCCACACCAACCAAAGGTTATATGTTCGGAAAACAAGATGAAATTGCACACCTTTTAGTTGTTTGGAGTTTTTTCTTACTAATCTTTGTCAACCGAAGTTATAACCTTGAAACTGTGCAACTTTAGCATAACATTGCTGCAATGACTAGTTCATATGATAAATGTGGAGTGAGGTGGGGTAGACAACTTAGCGATAGCCGGTTTTTAGTACATACTCCTTCCGTCCTATAATATAAAATCATTTTGCAAGCTACCGCAGCTAAAGTTAGCGATTATAAACGTCAGGATAAGAGCGACCACTCCACAAAATATGGGGATATGAATCGGCTGATGGCACATGCCATGGCACCTCCCGTCACCAGTGGCATGCCCAGTGATCGCTTCACCTGTGCTAGTTGCTGCACCACGCCACCGCATCCAGGCCCCAAACCCGAGAGCTCATATAAGTAACTCACGCGGTGCCTTACGAAAATAGATCACGTATACTTCGCACCCCACACACCTCGCCCTGCTTCGTCCCTGGCAGAAGCTCCTCTCTGCTTCCCTTCCGCGACTTGGACACAGCAGCAATGAGATCGGTGCTCGGTCTCTCCCATTGGTGTTCCTTGCTGCTTCTCCTCTCGCTGGTGACGGCTTCGCGGGGGCTCGAGGTCGGCGACCTCTTCAGCCATGGGAAACCACCGGCGGTACGTACGTGGGAGATCGAGCGTACGGCTTACTAGCAAATCGATTTGGATTGTTCGTTTGCATGTGGAGCTGATCGATTTCGTCGTGGCCTTGCAGGGGAAGCAGGACTGCAGCCGGACATGCGAGTCCAAGTTTTGCACGGGTAAGCACTTGCCTCAACGCTGATCAGTCTCAGCAATCTGCGGTTTTAGTTCCTGAAAAGAACAAAGCAGTCGATCCCAATCAGATTGAACTGCAAGTTAGATTGTTAGATTGAACTTCATCTTGACTAGCTCTTTTTTAGCCAGACGGCAGCATTGCCGCGCAGAAGTAGCTAGGATAGGATAGCAGATTTCCTGTTATTTTTCAGTTGAATAATGGGCTGGACTGAAGTAACTGACGCTCGCTTGCCCTTGGTTTCCGGCACGCCACCGGCCGGCGTCCCTCCGGAAGTCCCGCCTGTGCTGAGGTACGGGAAATACTGCGGAATCCTCTACAGCGGCTGCCCCGGCGAGAAGCCCTGCGACGCCCTGGACGCCTGCTGCATGGTCCACGACCACTGCGTCGCCGCCAACAACAGTACGATATCTTCTCCCAGCTCCACACATTCTTCTTCTATCTATCTATCTGAACCGAAAAGATCGGGCAGGAGGAAAACACGTACAGTTTCCCTTTTGTTTGCTTCGTTTGACATCTCCACCAAAAGGCCCCACAGACACAGAGCTCTCGGCCTCATGCCAGTTGTTTACGAGATGACACGCCACCTATAGCAAGCAGATCGTATCCCCAGTGGCACCGGCATGCATGATTAGGAATGATTAGATTAACAAGTGCATGGGCAGATGGCTCCCTCATTGGCCCAACACGCTCCAGATAAGCCGCATGCAGTTCGTATCAGCACACGCTCCTCCAAATAAGTACGCATTTCGTATGGAGATAAGCCGATGCGTGCGACGCTACCGACACGTACGCCGCTGCGCCACTAGCTCGTCAACGTCGCCGGCCCTGTCGCCCCCATTTCGACCGCGGCAGCGTCACGCATGATTGCAGGGAAGAAAACGCCGCCGTCGCACTCACCCGGCCGCGCGCACTGATCCTGCCACTGTGTCTGAATGATTTGTGGTGCACTCACTCCGTGTGTCGTGTGTGCAGATGACTACCTGAACACCGGGTGCAACGAGAACCTGCTGGGCTGCCTCGACGGGGTGAACCCGGCGGGGCCGACGTTCCCGGGGAACAAGTGCGGCGTCGGCGAGACGGCGTTCGTCATAAAGGGCGTCATCGAGGCGGCCGTGCTCGCGGGGAAGATCCTTCACAAGCGCGACATCGGGCAGTAGTAACCATCATCGGGCAGTACTTAGGAAATAATGTGGTAGGCGTGGCGTGGCGCGGTGGTGCTGCAATCGGGCACTACTGTGCTTTGGACCAGTTTGGTGATATGTACGGTGCGCGGCATATTGCTGGACCGCAGACTGGTGCGAAATGGCATGCATGGGTTGCAACATTGTTTCTGTAGTCAAAGGACATACTGTAGTCAAAGGATATTCCTGTTGTCCTGTGTCCAGTAGACCAGTATTTCCTTCGTTTCTAGAAGTACTGCTTTGCCACACCGTTCTTTAGTCATGAGTTCAAAGGGATAGAAATTTATATATGCGTGTTTTAAAAAAACGGAGGCAAATATTTTGCCTCATCCACTAATTAAGGGGATTTCTATTTATATGCCCTTGGTTGCTTAGCACTCGTTAGTTCTCCCCCAACCAACTAACACCCCTCACTTTTTCCCTTCACCACTCAGCCCGATACGTAACAACATATGCGCCACGTAACGGTCAACTACATTAGGATGATGACATACACACTGCATGCGGCTGTCCCACGTATCAACATATGCGCCACGTAACGGTCAACTACATTAGGACGATGACATACGGTCCCTTGCCTTCCGCCTCAACGGCAGCCGCTTCACGCAGAGTAGCCGCCCTCCTTGTTGGAATAAGCCACGACGTGTGTGGTCGGACTTGTTGGACGCGTCGGATGCGTGCGGGACGGGCGGGACACACTGATGCCGTCGGGCTCGTCGGGTTCGTCGGGCGCGTCGGTGGCGCGCGGGACGGACGGGACGTGCGGAACGCAGCAACGTGGCGTATGTGTGTAGCGTGTGTACTCAGTCTGGCACGTAGAGCAGGCCGTTGGCGACTGTGCCGGCCAAGTTTGCTACTCCTACATGCATGGCTGAGTTAGTTAGCTAGGTGAGCTCTTCTAGGAGTGGATGAGTTCGTGCGGTTAGTGGCCGGTTGTGAGGCCGGGTCCTGCGTAGGTGCATAGATTAGTGGCCGGTGTGGCCGATGAGCTGTGCGCGTGCATCTACTACTTAAGTGATGTGCTTGTGCCTGTAGCCGTGAGGCAGTTGGAGCTCTGAATAGTAACGGGGCCGTGAAGCCGGGTGAAACTCCAGTGTACTGCGTGATCCTCCTTCTTCTACCTTCATCCATCCGTGTGAGAGAGCGGTTCCAACAATTGGTATACAGAGCCAGATTCAAGGGGCGGCCGTGGCGCGCGGCGGCGTCCGCGGTGCGCGGCGGACATGAAGGTCTTGGCGACGGCGCGCGACGAGCGCGTGGCGAGTCCACGGCGGTGTGGCGTGATGCCGGGCGCGCGGCGAGCGCGTGGCGTCGGCAACGCGCGGCGAGTCCACGACAGTGTGGCGTGATGCCGTGCGCGCGACGAGCAGCGGCGGTCGTGGAGTCGAGGAGGTCGCGGAGGACCTGCGTGGTGTCGCAGAGGCCGCGGCGGCTCGGCGCGGCGACCGTGGAGGCGCTGCGCTGCGGTTGACGGCACAGCGGTGCAGGGCAATAAGCGCGGCGGCGAGCCGGGCGCGACCGGTGCGTGTTATGGGTGTGCACCGGACGCGTCGGGCGCGTCGGGACCGCGGGAGTGGACCGCGTCGAGGCGCTGGACCTGGTTGCGCAGATCGCGTACGTGCGCGGCGGGAGCGCGGGCCGGGAGCACGGGGATGTGGGGACTGCGCGCGAAGGGCACGGCGGCACGGTGGCAGGCTTGGCAGCAACATCAGGGCGGTAGCGGCTACAACGTCGATGACGACGGACTCCTCTAGGTCGTGGCTTAGGGGGTGTGTGTTGGAATAAGCCACGACGTGTCTGGTCGGGCTCGTCGGGCGCGTCAGATGTGCGTGGGACGGGCGGGACACACTGGTGCCGTCGGGCTCATCGGGTTCGTCGGACACGTCGGTGGCGCGCGGGACGTGCGGGACGCAGCAACATGGCGTATGTGTGTAGCGTGTGTACTCAGTCTGGCATGTAGAGCAGGCCGTTGGCGACTGTGCTGGCCAAGTTTGCTACTCCTACATGCATGGCTAAGTTAGTTAGCTAGGTGAGCTCTTCTAGGAGTGGATGAGTACATGCGGTTAGTGGCCGGTTGTGAGGCCGGGTCCTGCGTAGGTGCATAGATTAGTGGCCGGTGTGGCCGATGAGCTGTGCGCGTGCATCTACTATTTAAGTGTTGTGCTTGTGCCTGTAGCCGTGAGGCAGTTGGAGCTCTGAATAGTAACGGGGCTATGAAACCGGGTGAAACTCCAGTGTACTGCATGCTCCTCTTCTTCTACCTCCATCCATCCGTGTGAGAGAGCGGTTCCAACACTCCTCTACTCTCCAGTTATGGCTTCTTCTTCAGATGCCCGACGCCTGACAGCCTCTGCCTGCACCGTGGACAGAGACGCGGCTAGCACCGCTTGGTCAAGCTGTTGTTACACTACGCGCAGGGCCTTCTCGGCATGGCCAGTGAGCACGGCAGCATCGGGCGCAGGAGGCGGTGCGTCTTCCTCGGCCGCATCTTCCACACCGTAGATGTCGAGGTGCTCCTGCATCGCCTCGAAGGCCACCTCCTCCTCGGCGTCCTCCTCATCGAGCTCTCTGCGGTTACGAGATAGCTCAGACATCGTGGGCTCTAGCTCGGAGTAGTTTGAATAGGTGTTGGAGCCCAACAAGGATGCGCCAGAGTTGGAGCCAACAGCCGCTTCAGTGTTGGAGCCGCCGCCGGTGCCAGGCACCGGCGCCCTGGGGCAGAGACCTCCCGTGGAGATCCTTGCGGCCTGTAGCTGCCTCACCATGGTGGCTGAACTAGATTTGGATTGCGCGGCATGTGGAGGCAATGGAGTGAAACGTCAGTGGAATGATGCCGCACGCCAGTATTTAATTAGAGGAGTGCGGGGAGTGGACCGTCGATGCAGGGAGTTCAACGAAGCACTGCCTCCGTCTTTTCGCATTGAATCGAGGCGTGTTGATTGGTAAACCTGCATCCTGAGGGTGCACTAATTGCCCTGATGCGACGAAGCTGCATGGCAGCGCGCATGCAGGGCAGGCTACTTCAGGTGGCTTTGCGCATGCATGGCAGGCTGAGACTAGGCCTCTACGACGACCCATCAGCCTAGCACGTGGCCCGCGGCCGCTGTCGCGTGTGTGACGCCTCCGATTCAATAGTGCACTAATTATATACACAAATGCGCATGATCAAGATCAGAGACTCGCGGGAAGATATCACAACACAACTCTAAACACAAATTTAAGTCATACAAGCCTTATATTACAAGCCAGGGGCCTCGAGGGCTCGAATACATAAGCTCGAATACAAACGAGTCAGCGAAAGCAACAACATCTGAGTACAGACATAAGTAAACAAGTTTGCCTTAAGAAGGCTGGCACAAACATCAACGTAGATCGAAAAGCCAAGGCCTCCTGCCTGGGTGCCTCCTAACGACTCCTGGTCGTCGGCGGTCTCCACGTAGTACTAGGCATCATCGGGGTAGTAGTAGTCGTCAGCAGTGGCATCTAGCTCTTGGGATCCGCCAACTGATCGTAGCAATCGGGTATTGGGGGAAAGAAGTAGCAAAGCAACCATGAGTACTCATCCAAAGTACTCGCAAGACTTACATCAGATCTACACTACATATGCATTGGTATCAAACTATCAGTACAAGGGGTAGTTTTTGTGGACTAAACTGCAGAATGCCGGAATAAGGGGGGGAGTTAGTCCTATCGAAGACTACGTCTTCTGGCAGCCACCATCTTGAAGCAGTAGAAGAGAGTAGCTGGTATGTAACAAGTATCATTGTATAGCAATAATCCTACCCGGATGATCCTCTCCTCGTCTCCGTGTGAGAGAACAATCACCGGGTTGTATCTGTCACTTATCTGGGTGTGTTTTATCAAGTATCCGGTTTTAGTTGTAAGAGGTCGGAATACAACTCCAAGTCGTCCTGGTACCATGGACACGGCTATTCGAATAGATTACTTCCCTCCAGGGGTGCACCACATTACGCAACGCGCTCGATCACCTCTGGCCGGACACACTTTCCTGGGTAATGCCCGGCCTCCGAAGATCAACACATCGTAGTCCTACCTAGGCTCTCCAGAGAGGTCAACACGCCGGTCTACATCCTAAGTGCTCAGGGGTCTTGGGTCCATCTGTTGGGGAACGTAGCATAAATTCAAAATTTTCCTACGTGTCACCAAGATCTATCTATGGAGTCATCTAGCAACGAGGGAGGAGTGGATCTACATACCCTTGTAGATCGCGCGCGGAAGCGTTCAAGAGAACGGGGTTGATGGAGTCGTACTCGTCGTGATCCAAATCACCGATGATCCTAGCGCCGAACGGACGGCACCTCCGCGTTCAACACACGTACGGAGCAGCGACGTCTCCTCCTTCTTGATCCAGCAAGGGGGAAGGAGAGGTTGATGGAGATCCAACAGCACGACGGCGTGGTGGTGGAAGTAGCGGGATTCCAACAGGGCTTCGCCAAGCACTGCGGGAGGAGGGAGATGTGTCATGGGAGGGAGAGGGAGGCACCAGGGCTCAGGTATCGTTGCCCTCCCTTCCCCCCACTATATATAGGGCCAAGGGAGAGGGGGAGGGCGCAGCCTTGCCCCTTCCTCCAAGGAAGGGTGCGGCCAAGGGGGGAGGAGTCCATCCTCCCCAAGGCACCTCGGAGGTGCCTTCCCCTTTTAGGACTCTCCCCTTTTTCTCTTCTCTTGGCGCATGGGCCTCTTGGGGCTGGTGCCCTTGGCCCATGTAGGCCAAGGAGCACCCCCTACAGCCCATGTGGCCCCCGGGGCAGGTGGCCCCACCCGGTGGACCCCCGGGACCCTTCCGGTGGTCCCGGTACAATACCGGTGACCCCGAAACTTGTCCTGATGGCCGAAATAGCACTTCCTATATATAATTCTTTACCTCCGGACCATTCCGGAACTCCTCGTGATGTCCGGGATCTCATCCGGGACTCCGAACAACTTTCGGGTTACCGCATACTAATATCTCTATAACCCTAGCGTCACCGAACCTTAAGTGTGTAGACCCTACGGGTTCGGGAGACATGCAGACATGACCGAGATGACTCTCCGGTCAATAACCAACAGCGGGATCTGGATACCCATGTTGGCTCCCACATGTTCCACGATGATCTTATCGGATGAACCACGATGTCAAGGACTTAATCAATCCCGTATACAATTCCCTTTGTCTAGCGGTACGATACTTGCCCGAGATTCGATCGTCGGTATCCCGATACCTTGTTCGATCTCGTTACCGGCAAGTCTCTTTTACTCGTTCCGTAACACATCATCCCGTGATAAACTCCTTGATCACATTGTGCACATTATGATGATGTCCTACCGAGTGGGCCCAGAGATACCTCTTCGTTTACACGGAGTGACAAATCCCAGTCTCGATTCGTGCCAACCCAACAGACACTTTCGGAGATACCCGTAGTGCACCTTTATAGTCACCCAGTTACGTTGTGACGTTTGGTACACCCAAAGCACTCCTACGGTATCCGGGAGTTGCACAATCTCATGGTCTAAGGAAATGATACTTGATATTAGAAAAGCTTTAGCATACGAACTACACGATCTTGTGCTATGCTTAGGATTGGGTCTTGTCCATCACATCATTCTCCTAATGATGTGATCCCGTTATCAACGACATCCAATGTCCATGGTCAGGAAACCGTAACCATCTATTGATCAACGAGCTAGTCAACTAGAGGCTTACTAGGGACATGGTGTTGTCTATGTATCCACACATGTATCTGAGTTTCCTATCAATACAATTCTAGCATGGATAATAAACGATTATCATGAACAAGGAAATATAATAGTAATCAATTTATTATTGCCTCTAGGGCATATTTCCAACACCATCACCCTTTGCACTCCTACACATCGCAAGGATGGCCGGGATCAGTCCTGGCTACCTCTTTATACAAAGCAGGTGCTTATGCGGACCACCCCGGGCGCGTGCCGCTCCATCGCTGATGTCTGAGAGCTTTCAGAAGAAACGTACGACGCCGAGTGCCCATAATTCATCCCGTGTGGCGGTTAGTGTGAAAAGGCCAGCGGCCAGCTCATATCAAATATCCAATCTCGTTATATGTGTTATTAAGAAATAACCGTGGACGCCAAACCAGGGACCAGGCCCGCCTCTCTCCTAGGTGGTCTTGCTACCTCTTGAGCACTGCGTTGGATTTCCCCGAAGAGGAAGGGATGATGCAGCAAAGTAGCGTAAGTATTTCCCTCAGTTTTTGAGAACCAAGGTATCAATCCAGTAGGAGGCTACACTCGAGTCCCTCGTACCTACACAAAAACAATACCTCAACGCAACCAACGCGCTTAGGGGTTGTCAATCCCTTCACGGTCACTTACGAAAGTGAGATCTGATAGAGATGATAAATAATATTTTTGGTATTTTTGGTATAGAGATGCAAAGTAAAAAGTAAAAGCAAAGTAAAAACAAAGCAATAATAAAGTAATGGAGATTGATATGATGAGAAAGAGACCCGGGGGCCATAGGTTTCACTAGTGGCTTCTCTCAAGAGCATAAGTATTCTACGGTGGGTGAACAAATTACTGTTGAGCAATTGACAGAATTGAGCATAGTTATGAGAATATCTAGGTATGATCATGTATATAGGCATCACGTCCGAGACAAGTAGACCGAAACGATTCTGCATCTGCTACTATTACTCCATACATCGACCGCTATCCAGCATGCATCTAGAGTATTAAGTTAAAAACAGAGTAAAGCCTTAAGCAAGATGACATGATGTAGAGGGATAGTTTCATGCAATATGATAAAAAAAACCTGTACAAGAATTCATCCGATTAACCAGTTAACTTGCCGATTAATCCCTACTCATAGGGTCCCCGAGTAGCCGATAACCCGATAAATCATCCGATTAATTGATTAAATGGCCGATTAACTTGCCGATTAGCCTATTAATCCCCTACTCACCAGCCGACCGAGCAGCTACCAGTTAACGATTTCCTCAACAATGTAAAAAACCCATCTTGTTATCCTCGATGGCAACAATACAATACGTGCCTTGCTGCCCCTTCTGTTACTGGGAAAGGACACCGCAAGATTGAACCCAAAGCTAAGCACTTCTCCCATGGCAAGAAAAACCAATCTAGTAGGCCAAACCAAACTGATAATTCGAAGAGACTTGCAAAGATAACCAATCATACATAAAAGAATTCAGAGAAGATTCAAATATTATTCATAGATAGACTTGATCATAAACCCACAATTCATCGATCTCAACAAACACACCGCAAAAAGAAGATTACATCGAATAGATCTCCACGAGAGAGGGGGGAACATTGTATTGAGATCCAAAAGAGAGAAGAAGCCATCTAGCTACTAGTTATGGACCCGTAGGTCTGAAGTAAACTACTCACACTTCATCCGAGGGGCTTGGATGATGATGTAGAAGCCCTCTGTGATCGATGCCTCCTCCGGCGGAGCTCCGGAACAGGCCCCAAGATGGGATCTCGTGGATACAGAAAGTTGTGGCGGTGGAATTAGGTTTTTGGCTCATGTTCTGATCGTTTGGGGATACGTGGATATATATGGGAGGAAGAAGTACGTCGGTGGAGCTTCGAGGGGCCCACGAGGCAGGGGGGCGCGCCCTAGGGGGGGCACCCTCCACCCTCGTGACCACCTCGTGGCTTTCTTGACGGAGGGTCCAAGTCTCCTGGATCTTATCTGATGAGAAAATCACGTTTTCGAAGGTTTCATTCTGTTTGGACTCCGTTTGATATTCCTTTTCTTCGAAACCCTAAAACAGGCAAAAAACAGCAATTCTGGGCTGGGCCTCCGGTTAATAGGTTAGTCCCAAAAATAATATAAAAGTGGATAATCAAGCCCAATAATGACTAAAATAGTAGATAATATAGCATGGAGCAATCAAAAATTATAGATACGTTGGAGACGTATCAGGTCTCAACCTGTCCTGTCGCTCCACCACAAAGAATCAGTCTGGGGGCCATCGGGAGAAATGTCCTTTCAGCCCCTAGTTTGTGAATCACTCGCGGGTACTCTATGAGCCGACCCGACTTTAATCATATCACGTAACATGTATAGTGTGTGTGTATATATATACCCGTGATCACCTCCCGAAGGGATCACGACCCGATAGGATAGCATGGCAGACGGACAAGAATGTAGGCCCATTGATGGAATACTAGCATACCTATACTAAGCATTTAGGATAACAGGTAAAAGTATCAACAATAGTAGCAAAGGACAGGCTATGCGGCAGTATAGGATCAACCTTAAGGCAGTAACAGTAATCGCTGCTCTAGTGCAAGCAGTAGAGGGAAATAATAGGCGGTATCAAAATGATCAAGGGGGTTTGGCTTTCCTGGAAGCTCTGTCGAGAAGGAGGGGTCGTCAACACCATAGTCGTACTGGGGGTCACCGGCAATTTCGGGGTCTACTGGAGAGAAGAGGGGGAAGAAACAATAAATATAAAGCAAACAGATGCATCATGATGCATAAGGCAATATGCAGTCCTAAGGGTGACCCATCGCGGTGCTACATGATACAGACAAAGAGGGAAAACAACAGATGAATCCGAGGGGAAGGATCCATGTTCATCACGTTAGAGGCATGTGACAGACGAACAAATTGCATATTCAGATCGCTATATTTTTCGGAGCAATTTTCATATAAAAATTATTTTCATCTGAGTTACGGATTATTTTATATGATTTTCAAAGCTTTAAACATATTCTCAAATTTCTCATATTTATTTATAATTCGGAAAAAAATACCAGACAGAAAGGCTGGGTGCACCCAGTGCAGTGCACCAGAGGTGCACCAATGAGGCTGGCCAGTGGGTCCAGTCAACTGCTGACCCAACAGTTGACTGGTCCACGGTTGACCAGTCAACTGGTCTGGTGGGACATGCGTGTCAGCGGCAAGTACTTAACATGGTTTTTAATGATTTTATTTAATTGTTAAACAAGTTTAATTTAATGTGAGGGGGCCACTAGTCATACTCATAGGGGGGTTGATAGGGAGGGGGTTATTGTCGACGGCTGTTTAAGCTGATGGTTAAACGGCGGTGGCTGATAATCCCCAAGTGCAAGGAATCATCGTAGCAATTCTCAAAGGTGGAAGTGATAAGTATGGAGTGTCGAACCCACAAGGAGCTAAAGGTAAGATCAATATTCTCTCAAGTCCTATCTGCCACTGATACGACTCTACGTACACCGAACGTTTGCTTCCTACTAGAAACGAGAAATAAAATTACGTTGTGGGTATGAAGAGAATAACTTTGCATGATATCGGAGAGCTAAAATATGAAAGTAGGTGATGTTATCATAAAGTTAGAATATATTACTAATTATTATAAATAGCGAGTGTGGAATAATGATGGGTCGGTGTGCGGAATTGTCCTGGGCAATTGTTAACAAGACCGATAGTCGTCATTGCAATTTCATATGAGGGAGAGGCATAAGCTAACATACTTTCTCTTCTTGGATAATATGCACTTATGATTGGAACTCTAGCAAGCATCCGCAAGTACTGAAGATCATTAAGGTAAAACCCAACCATACCATTAAAGTATCAAGTCCCCTTTATCCCATACGCAACAACCCCCTTACTCGGGTTTATGCTTCTGTCACTCAAGCAACCCACTATAAGAGAATCATGAACGTATTGCAACACCCTACAACGGGAACCCCTCGCGCTTGCGCGACACGGAGGGCACAATAGGACAACACCAAAATAAAACATACAACTCATACCAATCTAGATCAACAATCAATCCAAAGACAAAGGATATCTACTCAAAACATCATAAGATGGCAACACATCATTGGATCATAATATGTGGCATAAAGCACCATGTTCAAGTAGGGATTACAGCGGGGTGCGGGAGAGTGGACCGCGTAAAAGAGATGAGGATGGTGATGTTGATGAAGACGATCACTGCAGCGATGATTCCCCTCCCGATGGCACTCCAGCGCCACCGAGAGAGAGGAGGAGAGGTTCTCCCCCTTGTGCTTCCTCCTCCATGGCCTCCCCCCCTGGATGGGGAGAGGTTCCCCCTCTGGTCCTTGGCCTTCATGGTGATGATGGCCCTTCCGGGATCCTCCTTCATGCCCTCCGGTGATGATGGCCCCCTCCGGCAGGGTGCCAGAGAGGGCCTAGATTGATTTCTCGTGGCTACAAAGGCTTGCGGCGGCGGAACTTCCGATCTAGGTTATTTTCTGGGGGTTTCTATATTTATAGGAATTTTTGGCATCGGTTTCACGTCAGGGGGGTCTTCGAGTCATCCACGAGATAGGGGCCCATGCCTAGGGGGTGGGGCGCGCCCCCCACCCTCGTGGACGGCTCGGGACTCTTCTAGCCCAACTCTTTTACTCCGGGGGCTTCTTTTGGTCCATAAAAAATCATCAAAAATTGGCACGTCAATTGGACTCCATTTGGTATTCCTTTTATGCAATACTCAAAAACAATGGGAAAACAGAAACTGGCACTGGGCTCTAGGTTAATAGGCTAGTCCCAAAAATCATATAAAATAGCATATAAATGCATATAAAACATCTAAGATGGATAATATAATAGCACCAATGCTTCATAAATTATAGATACGTTGGAGACGTATCAGTATCCCCAAGCTTAATTCCTGCTCGTCCTCGAGTAGGTAAATGATAAAAGAAATAATTTATGAAGTGTGAATGCTAGCAAGTGCATAAGTTTCATCAATGATAGTTCCAATCACTTTTTCTAGCATCATTATATATCATAACAGTAGATCAACTCATGAAACTTCTCATGATCAAGTAACTAGCTATTCACATGTTAAAGTATAGATCATAAACTTGAAAACTAACAAACCGTGCTCTTAGTCATCAAACAATTGCAATTCATCTTATTTTTGGGAAGGGTATATGTAAGAGCTTTGATTCAGAAAACTCCGCATATTCAACTATCATTTAACCTTTCACAATTGCTAACACTCATGTGATATTTATAGGTTCAAAGTTTTAATCGGACACAGAGAAAGATAGGGGCTTATAGTTTTGCCTCCCAACCTTTTACCTCAAGGGTAATGTCAACAATAATAATTTATGAGAACCTACATCCAAGTGGATATATATATATATATATATATATCCGGATCGATCCAACACAAAGTGCTTGCCAAAGGAAAAAGTGTAAAAAGGAAAGGTGATGACCACCATGACTCTTCTATAAGGGTAGAAGATAAAAGTAAAAGATAGGCCATTCGCAGAGGGAAGCAGAGATTGTCATGCGCTTCTATGGTTGATGCACAAAATCTTAATGCAATAAAACGTCACTTTATATTGCCACTTGTGATATAGTATATTTATATGATATAGAACGTCACTTTTCATCATGTCATATTTTAATGAGTGCTCATAATTACAAAAGATGTCCAAGATAGTATATTTATATGTGAAATATCTCTTCCTTCAATATTCTTTCATGAATTGTTCAAGTGACTAATTCTGTGTTTGCTAACTTCCAATAAGTTTACTACCTATACTTATTATGTGTGAAGTCATTACTCCCCATGTTGTAAGCATATGAAACGTATATAAATTCAAATTTATGATATTCAATTCATTCAACCTTTTACTCATAGGATACATGTGAAGCACGTGAGTATATGACAAACTACTCCAAAAAGATATAGGTGAAGAATATTGAGTAGTTAAATAATTAAATAGCCATGGGAGGATTCTTCTTCATTCAAGATTTCAGATCCAATGATTTTATTCAAACAGCAAGTAAAATTGAAAATACGCTCCAAGCAAGACACATATCATGTGATGAATAAAAATATAGCTCCGAGTAAGGTATACCGATAGTTTTGAAGAAGAAAGAGGGGATGCCTTCCGGGGCATCCCCAAGCTTAGGCGCTTGAGTATTCCTTCAATATTACTTTGGGGTGCCTTGGGCATCCCCAAGCTTAGGGTCTTTCCACTCCTTATTCTCCTCATATCGATATCTCACCCAAAGCTTGAAAACTTCAATCACACAAAATTTAACGAAACTTCGTGAGATAGGTTAGAATGATAAAGAGTAAACCATTCACTTTGGTACTGTCAAAGACAAGGTTCCTAATTTTTCTCACACAATTCCTACTGTACCATATCATTTCTACAATTTATATTGAGAAATATAAACCAAAGAAACTAGAAAACAAGCAAACTATGCAATGAAAACAGAATCTGTCAGAAACAGAATAGTCTGTAATGATCTAAACACCAAACATACTTCTGCTACTCCAAAAATTGTGAAATAAATTGTTGGACGTGAGGAATTTGTCTATTAATATTCTGAAAAAAGAATCAAATCAATCGCACTCTTCTGTAAAAAATGACAGCTAATCTCGTGAGCGCAAAGTTTTTGTTTTTTACAGTAAGATCACATTAACTTCCACCCAAGTCCTCCCAAAGGTTTTACTTGACACTTTATTGAAACAAAAGCTATAATACATGATTAATATAGTAGCTTAATCATGAGAACACACAAAAACAGTCAGGGTAAATATTGGGTTGTCTCCCAACAAGCGCTTTTCTTTAATGCCTTTTAGCTTGGCATGATGATTTCAATGATGCTCACATAAAAGATAAGAATTGAAACATAAAGAAAGCATTATGAAGAATATGACTAGCACATTTAAACTGTGACGCCCGGATATTTAAGCTACAGTAATTCCCTATTAACGATGCCATGTCACCATGATTACTATTGTTAACCTCGCAATGCCTCAACTCATGTTCGAATTCAAATTCAAATTCAGGCAAACAATAAAAGTTGTTCAAATTAGAAACTAGATTGTTCATTAAATAAAAAAATTTCCAGAACAATTCTAAAATTGAAACCAACATTACTGGAATTGGGTAAGTGACTCAAACATCCTCAAACAGTGACTAAAGATAATATTTATTGACCTTTTATTTAATCTAAGTTAAATATGAAATTATGTTTTGCCCAAACTAGTTTTTGGTGCTAGTGTATACTGCACTGCTAATTATGAGCTAGGTCCCTTTTTTGTAAAAGTACTTTTGTGGCCTAACTATTTGCAAAACAGAACATGAGAGAAAAGAAAATAAATAAAAAGAAAAAGGAAACAAGTATAAACAAAAATACGGGCAAAGGGACCCTGGGCCTTGGCCCAACTGGCCGGCCCAGCCGCACCTCTCCTGGCCTATATGGCCTCTCCCCTGTGACCTAACCCCCCCCCCCCCCCCCCCCCCCCCCCC